>NW_023330125.1:0-47432 GCF_011100685.1 Canis lupus familiaris
CCCAAGAAACTGAGATAATATACAAGAGTTTAACGTACATGTGCTAGAAAGGTCTAAGGTAGTTAAGGAGGGATTGAATATGTAACAAAGAATAAGGCTCTAGGGAAAAGAAAGAGAGGTTTTTTTTTTTTTAAGATTCATTTAAGAGAGCAAGTGTGAGAGAGTACAAGCAGGGGGAGCAAGCAAGGGAGAAGCAGACCCCCGCTGAGCACAGACCCCTGCCCTGCCCCCGACCAGCGGGGCTCGATTCCGGGCCCCTGAGATCATGACCTGAGCGGAAGTCAAATGCTTAACTGACTGAGCCACCTACAAGCCTCAGAAAAGATGAGTTAAAAAAAAAATCTCTAGACATGAAGAATGTAGCCATTAAACTTAAAAAATGCAACAGTGAGAAAGATAAACGCATATTAGGAGTAAAAGAAAACGTTCTTCGCAAACTGGAAGACAGATCTGAGGAAATTAGGCAAATGAAGACCAGAAAGACAAGGAGGTGGAAGCTAACGTTCGACAGGAGGGTGGCCACTGCGCGGTGCCCTGAGTCCGTCCCCTCCACCCGAGTGGGCCCCAACCCCGCTGCTGCAAGAGTTGCCTGCCAATGGCTCACAGCTGCATCCTTGTCCGGAGAGCTGTCCTTGATCAAAGGGAGTCTGCTCACCTGGAAAGACTTGGGAGGGTACCCTTTGCCGCCCAGAGATTCCCACCCCCCCCCCCCCCCCGCACACACATACAGGAATGTCTGACTGACTGGGATAGACAAGACCAGTCTCTGAGCTACCAGGCATGCTTCTGAGCCCTCACAAGACAGGCCTGAACCAAGACCAGAGTCTAACTCTAACTTGCTTGGCTCCTCCCCTGCTCTGTCCTGCTGACCCTCCCTCCTCCTGAGAGCAAGCCCACAGCAAACAATTTGTACAAAAATCCTCACCTCCAGCTCTGGTCCTGTAGGATCTGATCTAAAGGCATTTCAGGAGGAGAGAATGGAGGAGCCACATAGAAGTTCTTCCTCCTGTAGCACATCTGTCTCACAGTGGGTCGGAGCGGTTTGCAGACCCACCCTGTGGTCATTCCCCCAGTCCCCAAGCACGGATGGTATTAATTCATGGTACACATTAACATTTGTTTTGCGGCCTAGAATGTGGCCACGGCCAGTGGTCATAAATGTTTCATATATGCCTGGAAAAAAAATATGTTTGCTAATTTAAGAGTTTCAGAATTCTTTCAACATGTGAACGTTAGTTTCAGCTTGGGATGGATGTACTTAGCAGACACCAGAGCCCCCTGCTTTCATTCCCTCGCCTGTGGAATAACAGTTACGGTGGGAAAGGCCAAGAGGAAAGCCTTGCAACACAACCCACCCTGCCCTGGCCAAGGTAATAAGTCAGCCGAAAGAAAATGCTGAGCAGAGAAATTGTAAATGTCCAAGTAAATCTAAGCTCCTGCTAAGCGTGAGCCCTAGCAAATGATGGTATAAAATAAAATGATAGATGCTCTCTGGTGTATAATAACTAAGTGGATCTGGTAAGGCAGCAGGGGACTTTGGAGGTTGAGCATTTTAAGATCCTTGTATTGTCTGGGAGTTTGACTTTAGCTGTTGTTAAGCAAAAAGCACTTGTTACAAATTTTAAAGAAGGCAATGAATGACCTGAAATAGAATGGACAACTTCCATGGCAGTGAGGGGCCCAGGAGAAGAAAGGAAGGAAAGATGGGGGAGGGGGGAACCATCATTCTAATAACATGTAGGGAAGAAGATTAAAAGAAGCACGGAAAGAGCATGTTAAACAGAAAACCCCGAATAACACTGGGAACTAAATCTAAATAGATCAATTATCACAATGAATATAAACAGACTAAATTTTCCAGTGAAAAACAGATTGTCACTTTCGGGTTTAAAAATACAATCTTTCTTCCTACTGTTTATAAATGATAGCCCCAAACATGAAAGGCTGATAGTCTGCAAGGGCAAAAAAACCCTCACAATGTTCTAGGTCAACACTAATCCAAGGAAGTCCCTGTTATTATAATATCGGTTAAAATCGACTGTAAGGAAACAATGCATTAGAGGCAAAGCAGTCACTACATAATGGCAAGAGAGACAACCCATCAGGGAGATGTATCAATTTAAACTTTTGCATCTTCAACTTGGACTCAAAAACCATATAAAGCAAAAATCTGAAAAGTTCCCTGGAGAGTAAACCCACTGTAGCAGAAAACACTAGTGTTTCAGTAACTGCTATACAAGATTTGAATCACAAAATTAACAAGTTTATAAACTAATGTTCCACATACCGAAAGAATTCTGCACTCTGAAATTAGCAAACATGTTCCCTACAGAACATTTACAAATGCTGGCCACAGCCAATTTCTTATCTAGGCACAAAGCAAATCTCAGGTGCATTCCAAAGAATCAATACCAACAGACCTTCTTTACCAAAATGTGATTGAGTTAAACCTGTACAAAAAAGATAACTCCAGAACATCCATAGGCATACTATTGGAACTAAAAGAGAGCCCAGCAAGACTGCTGGGTATAAGCATATTCAAAACCCATTGTATCCCTAAGGCCAGCTGGAAACACTCAGAATCATAAAGATTTGACTGCCAATGCAAAAACCTCAAAAACCTCACAAACCTCAACAAAACAAAAGTTGTAGAGATACTTATGGGGACAACTATGGAATTTTATTGAAAGATACTAAAAGGCAACCCAATTAACAGAAGGGCACACCAACTTCATTTAAAAATATGCATTAAAAATAAAAATATGCATTTTTTACATTAACATCTCAAATTGGATATATCTAAAAATTGAGGATGCTTTGGTGTCATAGGCCATTGATCAATTAGTAGCACTTTTTCCTTCTTTGTAGCCCACGAGATAATGGTGCATCTTTTGCTCAATGGCACCTTGTATTCAATAAATGAATACCATGTCCATGGATGGTGAGACTCGAAACTATAAAATTGGCTCTTCTCCACAATGAATTTTATAACTTCAATGCGTTGGGGGTGGGGGGGCAAATTGCTTCTGAAAAATCATTGAAAAGCAAAGAGCCCAGAAGAGTCAAGGCAATTTTGATATGTACATGGTGGGGGGAGGTGTATTTACCAGATGTCAGGATCTCTTGTAAGCTTTAGGAATTTGACCATGTGGCCTTGGTTCAGGGATAGAGCAGTGTAACAGTATAGAGTCAGACAGACTTACATGTGTAAGGAAACGTGATCTGGGAAAGAGAGATTGCATTACAGAGCAGGGCGAGGTTGCTACTGAATAATTGATGTTTTGGACAAATGGTTAACCACACTGAAAAAAAAAAACAATACGATTCCTATCTCACATTCAAACACATATGCATTAAACACATAAACTTGCCAGAAAAAAATATATATCTACCTGTGAAAACCAAACTTTAAGTTTAGAGGCACATGTGGGATGGATAGTTTTATGATCCATGGAAGAACTTCTTTAAAAAAATTTCTTACATAAAGCATAAAAGGTAGAAACCATGAAGGAAAATATTAACAAATTTGGCATCATCGTGCAACAACATCAGCCATTAGGGAAATGCACGTTAGCCCACGATGAGATAACCACTTCACACCTGTTTCAGTGGCTGATGTGAAAACAAGCGAAAACAATAAGCCTGGTGGGGACACAGAGCAATTGTAGCTCTCACATGTGGTTTGAGGGAATGCAAAATGGAACAGCCGCCTCCAAAACTCGACTTTACAACTTTTGTTCCCAAAGGTAAACCACATACTTATCATAGGACTTGTAATCCTAGTCCCAGGTCGTCACCCTCCAGAAATGAAAATGTACACGCACACGAAAATCTGACACATAAAAGTTCACAGCAACTCCATTCCTGATAGCCAAAAACTGGAGACAACCCACAATTGCCAACAACTCAATTGCCAACAATTGAACGAACAAGCAAAAACCCCTGGTACACGCGTACGGTGGCATCCTGCACGACAACAAAGTGGGGTAAGCTATTGTGGATACGTACATGTGTGCTCGTGCATTATTCTTCCAGTTTCCTGTAAGTTTGAGGTTTAACAGTGGCAACACAAAATAGAATGCATACGTACACAAGTAATCGATTATGGAAGATGCTTGAAAGAACGGAATCTTTCTCTTTCAAGAATTTTATTGGTATTTAAACACAGGGCAGTTATTATTCAATGCTTGTCTTCCACATTAGACAAGAAGCCCTCTAGAACCAGGTCTTTCTGTCCCATTGCCATGCTTTTCCACTTTGCCCAGCTCTGGCCCTCCACCAAATGTGGGTTCCATGAACAACATCATTTCTGGGATCCAAGAGAAGTCCAAGAATTGTGTATTATTTTAAGATAATGTCAGGAGCATTATCAGTTGTAGCATTAAAGTCTCGACTTTCCCTCTCATTCCTATCGGTCTTAAGAGTTAAATTCTATGGGCTCCACGGAAGTCAGTTATCTCTATAGGAAAATCAAATTACATTTTCACTAACAAGCAGTTTTCTAATTTTCAGACACAGAAAAAATTCCAAAATATAACGATAATTCAGATGAATATATAAATGTGGCAGTTAATTTGCTCTTCAAGTGACCATGATATGTTTGAGTTATGTTTGTTTAGAAGGGAGGAAATTCTCACTAGCATGAGAAATAGTGCTTTATTATGATTTCCCTTTTAAGTGAAAAGTCTTTTATTATTCCATGAATCTTGTTAACATTTGACCCCCAAAATATTGCCATCGCTCATAACTTAGGCTGATTGGCAGACCCGCCTGATCCGAATTTAAAAGTCTACACAGTTCCTACGGAGAGAGTACACAGGCAGTGCTTCCCTCATTGAATCCCTACCACAACCTTACCCTGCAGGTGCTCCTATTCATCATACAGGTGAGGGACAGGCCACCTGGGATGAGAGAAACCTGCCTGAGGACACACGTCTAGACTGGGAATTCTGTGCGGGGAGGGGAAGGCCAAGGAGGCAATCCATCCTAAGTTCACTGCTGTGGCGCAGCACGTAGTAGGCACTCAGCACCTGCTGGGTGTGACTAATTCAAGAAACACCTCTTGAGAGATGGAGGTAGAGACTGGACTCAGGTCTAGCTGGTTCCAAGCATTCTCTCTTTTAAAGTTTTTATAAGCACCGTAAGTCTGGTTTCTCTTTCTTCTATCCTGACCCTTTGGGCATTTTCTTCCTAAAACGTTCTAGTAGAATAGGAATAATTAAATAATCTTTCCTTCATTAAAGTGAAAAATCACTCTGCTCCATAAGCCAAAGGTAGGAATCGTTTAGAAACAGCTTCCCCTTCTGCTTATGCACAGCTGGGAGCCTGTTCTCAGGGGGTTGGCACGGAGCCTCCAGTCCTTACACGAGACAACCCTCCAGCCCGAGACTCGAGCAACAAGCCCCTCGCCACCGCTGAGCGCGCTTCACAGCCGCCCTGCACTACTATAGAAACTCAACAATAGGGCATCTGATTTTTAATTTAATTTTATTTTTCCCCACTAAAATATTCAAGTGAGAAACATTTGGAGATTTATATTCAGGGCACAAGACCAAATGGCGTCTGAAGCCTTTCTTTGTTACATATAATTAATTTTTCTTGGCTTTTTTTTTCTCCATCATGACAAAGCCAGATCTGTACCATTCATCCTATTTATAGGTGAATATTTCTCTTCCCCGAAGATTCTCAGCAACAGCCATCGAGCTGCTGGCGGGGAGAGAACGGGTCTGTTTCCTCTCCTGTCTTCATATCATAACTGGAGAAACAAACTGAAGCAGGAATTTTGAGTTACTGACTTGGATTTAAAAAAATAATAATAATAAAACAACAGACAACAACCAAAAAAAGCCCCTTGGTTGGCTTCCATCTTATCGAAGGAAAGAGGACTTGAATTCCTTCTGTGTCACTTTGAATGGTCAAGAGAAGCAACTTCCAGCAGCCAGCGGTGGGGGTCGGGGGGAGTGTGGGTAGGAGATGGAGGTGGGACAGAGAAAGTATTGCTTCTGTCTTTCCTTGCGTTTTTCTAGGGAAAAAAAAAAACTCTTTGTTTCATATATATATATATACACACACAAACCACCCACAATTAGAATCTAAAGAACTGTAGAAAAGAAAACTGCAGAGAGAATGTTATTTTCCAATAAAAGATAGATGTGATCTGGCCCCTGGGTGTTGGTTTTAAGTGGAGATATTGACTTCCAGCTGACTGATGAGTAGAACATCTTTCTCCTGAAATATTGATAGTAGATTACACGAAACCACAAACTATCTCCATAAAGCACATCATTTCTAATCCTAATGGTGTTTTCTTTCCTCTGGATGACTGCTACATTCATGATATGATGGCTTTATTCTATCTTGGGGAAAAACTTTTTACCATACTGCTAATTAACTTGTCAAAAGGCTTCAAACTTCGGAAGCTTTTACAGCTCAATTCAATGCTATTATTCAAGATTGAATGGGAAGGGCCGCGGACTGTAAAAGCTTGCAAAAAATAATTTCACAGGCTTTCGCAGACTGAGTGAAATACTTACCTTTTGTCCAGGTTGTAGATCTTTATTGGGGAGTCTCAGAATAGCTACATTTGCCTATAAATCCTCGCCCTCAGCCTGAAAGACTGTACGTTCCGTCTGTTGCCCTTGGAGGGCCTGGGCCGCGCACGCACGTGCCCTCTTGATAACAAGTCATCCCTGCAGAGCACAATGGGGCCTGGAGTGCTCTCCAAAACGTGGGGCAGGAGGGAAGACAAAGGTTGCCAGCTCCCGGAATGATCCTTGAGTTCTTTTAGTTCTTTTATTCTCAAAACAGACTCACAAGCGATTTGATAGCCAATTACTGCTTACAAATGCAAGCCAACGGTCCTTGTACTTTCCAAGGGCCATGTCTGGATCAGGGGGGAAGGCACATAAAGATACGGCCGCAATTGATGTCAGTGCTCTGGCTGAGACGGGGCCATTTGGGACAGCAGGTGAAGCACAAACAGCCAACGATACGTGGAGCCTCAGTGCCAGACCCCAGAACGCCCAGACCACCAGGTGGTCAGGTCAGGGCCACCAGCCGTGCATGGATCCGTTGGCCTCACAAGGTTGTGCCCACGAGTGGCTGGGAGCAAGCCCACAGCCGTGCACCTGGGCACTGAAGGTCTTCCAGCGGTGGGATTGGGAAGACAGTGGGCCCGATTTGCCTTTCCCTTTTACACGGAGTTTCTGTTCTCACCAAATCACTTCTTACATAAATGCCATTAGTGGATGCTGGGCTGGTTTTTTTTTAGGTGAGTAGCAATGGGTAGGTTACCCTGTAGTCTTGTGGAGTAAGGTTTCTACGATCTGTCTTCCATCTACAAGAACTTATTTCGATGCCAACTCAAAACGCTCAAGATACTCATAAAAAAACGTAGAGTTGTGTGCCTGTACCCCGAGGAGATGACAAGACACGTTGTCCCCCCGCCCAGTTCTCATGTGTAAAGGCGACTTTAAATGCCTTCTCTCTGATAAAGCCTTCTTGCTCCCTCAACCAGAAGAAATCTTTTGTCTGAGCTTTTTGGGAACGTACCATTATTTCTTTCACGCCCAACAAGTCCCATCTTGTGTAAGGGTTATTTGCATGCACGCGTTACCGCTCTCAGACTAAAATGTCTGTGGGTCCGAGGGTGTCATCCGTCTCTTCCCCTCCCCCAAGGCCCCTCCCAACAGCACACACCCACCACGTACCTCTGGGAGCGGGCCTGGACAAGAGCACTGTGGGAAGCTCACCGAGGAGTCTAATGGGCATCGAAGATCGCAAAGAGCTGTGCTAGGTGACCTGCGAGTAAGGAAATCCCCTGGGGTTCCTGCAAGTGCCAGGAAGACTCAGGAAATAGGATCAGAACTGGGCTTTAGTGGATGGGTGTGGCCCAAGCACTTGCCCTGGAGAGGAGGCCTCCAAGGGCTGGGCTGGGCTGGGCGGAGAGTGCAGGGCCCGTGCAGAGGACAGCGTCTGGACCCGGCTTTGCAGGGCGGCAGCCTTTTGGAGCAGCACTGGGTTTTGCAGCCCCAGGGGAGGGTTGCGGCTCAGCCTGCTGCCAGGAGCACTCGGGTCCTGGGGCGCTCCCCTACCCCGGGCCCCCTCACTTCTGATTCCCAGCCCCCTTCATGGCCATTCATAGGGTTCCCACTCATTCCTACTCAGAGACTCCAAGCAGCTTCCCAAAGTCCCACAGTGACGAGGTGAGAGGAGGGATGGGCCTTCTCTCAGCCAAGTCCCAAGAGCATTACCCCGCACCCCACACTGCCTTCCAACAGCTACCCGATCCTGCAAAACATGGCCCCGGGGCTGTAGCCCGAATCTGGGCACATGGACACCTGCAGCCCAAGTCAGAGAGGATTTTCTGTATTAACAATGGACTCTTAAAAGAAAAAAAAAAAAAAAAAACAAAAAAAAAACAATGGACTCTTGGATTTACCAGAGACCTCTTAATTATTGAAGGGTTATGGGTTTTTTCTTTTCTTCTTTCTTTCTTCTGTCTTGCTTTCTTTCTTTCTTTCTCTTTTTCTTTCTTTCTTTCTTTCCTTCTTTCTCTTTTCTTTCTTTCTTTCTTTTTTCTTATTCTTTCTTGCTCTTTCTTCTTTCTTCTTTTCTTTCTTTCTTTCTTCTTCTTTCTTTCTTTTTGGTTGTTTTTTTCCCAGTGGAGGTGTCACGGTGAATCCATCCAAAAATCTAACTGGGAAATTCAAAATTCTGATTTGCTATCTTTGTAAGGATGTTGGTTTCGGCAAACGGCACTCGGGTACACATTACCGGAGTCGGCAACCGAGGCGGGACACGTCGTCCCGCCGTGACTGCGCCTGCTGGCCTGCCCTCCCACCGTCAGGCAACAAGACGAGGCAAAGCCCAACCAGGAAACAAAAGCAGTCACCTAAAAAAGGCTCCCAGTACTTTGAGGAGAACGTATCCTTGGGATGCAACAAGCAGAATGGCAGTCAAGCAGCAGGAGGGGACAGTCCTCCTGAACAGCCAGAGGGTCAGGACGAGTGTGTGGTCTCCACCGCCCGGAGCCATTTCCTTCAGAGGCCTCGTCAAGAGTGGCCTTGGCCATGGTCGCCAATGTGGGAGCTCCAGAGGGCCGGCCTCTTCCCCGCCAGGCACCAGCCCTTCGGGGGATGCTCTCCAGTGAGCAAGAAGCAACTCACAGACCTCAGGGGCTCCACGCAGGCTTTCCCCCCACAGCCCCACCCAACAGCCCCTGCTGGGCCCCACAAAACAGCCCCTGCTGGGTCACGAGGAGCCCCATCGGAGACGGAGCGCCCTGCACCAGCTGGCCCCGGAGAGCCCAGCCTGGGGGTCGACAGAGGGACCCGCGGCCGCCCGGGTGCCCATCAGGGGCTGCAGGACAGGACCCCCCTGGGTGCCCATTGGGGACAGCCTGGGGGCCGGGCACAGGGCCCAACCGGGTGGGAGTTAACTTTTCTTAAGTGTTTTTAAAAAGAGTGAAGAAGATCCAGAAACAGCATTTGTGAGACTAAGACAAAGACTAAAGTCTCGAGGGAGAAAAACTGTAGGTCCAAGGGTGATTTTAGAGGAAGGGGGGGGGGGGGGGGGGGGGGGGGGCTTGAGGACACTAAGGTCTCTCCCGCTACTGCAAATGAGGGTTTTGTCAGGAGGCATTACTGCACGGGGAGCCTGTGGGCCCGGCTGGGGCTCCGAGGAGAGAAGCAGGGTGGGAGGGTGACCCCAAGGCCTGCAGGGCGCTGTGGGACGCAGGCACTCTGCTCTCTTGGTGGTGGGCACGGAGAGAGACGGGAGAGGCGGCCGGTTGGGGTCGGCGGTGTCCTTGCCCGGGCTTGCAGGCACAGGCTACTTCCCGCTGCACGAGGGCCTTGCGGAGACAGTGGTTCCATGGGGGCAAGCCACTCCAGTCCCGGGCCCGCGGGGCTGCGTTGCCTGCGAGCAGCTGACCCTCCGCACGCGGCGCCCAGGGGGGAAACGCGCTGTGCTCGTGCCGTGGCCCGGCCACCCGCCCCCCCCGCCCCGGTAACCGCCATTCGCCTGGGAGGACACGCGGCCACCGAGCCAGCATCCCCGGGCGAGGCTGGCGCAGCCCCTACCTGCCCCAGGAGGAGTCGCAGTTTGCACCGAAGCCTGGAGTCCGGAAGGTTCTGGTCCCCGGGCACCCACAGCCTCGGCCCGACGCGCCCCGCCTCCCTGGCCCGCAGCGCCCGGCACCGGGGTGGCTCCTGCTGTCCCACCAGGCTTCTTGCTTCCCGGCTCACCGACTCCTGGACGCCGGGCAGTCCTGGCACCTCTTCCCCGGGGATCCCAAGCCCTGAGAAGCAGGCACGAGACGCTCGGAGTCCGTGGTGCCAGCAAACATCTTTTGGACACGGAGAGTCACGGCGGTGAACGAAGCAAGAAGACCAAGGCGTCGGGAACTCCACCCGCACGTCGATGTAACTGGGGCTCTCCTCCCGGGACCTTAGATCCAAAGCGTCCAGACAGCGTCTGTGCGCTCTCCTCACCCTCTCCTCCCCATTCTTCGGGCTTTGGGTTCCATTCCTCCTCCCTCGCCAGCTCGCGCTCAGGCATCTTGTGAGCAGAGTCTCCGCAGGAGACCCAGGGGGCTGGGGGAGAGGCCCGGGCCGTGCAGCTCCACTGGCGCCATGGTCCTCGCCCCCTCGAGGGGCAGTGCACAAAGGCCCGAGTGGCGGCTGCACCTGAGCCGCGAGCTGTGCAGTTATTGGCCTGCGACCATTGGCGCCACCCTCTGCAAGGGCCTCCCCGCCGAGTTTGTGGCTCCCACACCACAATCCCGGCTACACTGCAGCCGAGGGTTGAGGGGGCCAGCGCGGGAGGATGGCCTCGTACTGCCTCCCCATGGGAGCCCTCCGTGGTTTCTGTCCTGCTCGGCCACCACGCGCCCCACAGAAGCCCCTCCCAGCGCCCACAGCACCCAGGTTCTGGTCGATGCCACCTGCCTTCCTTGGTGTCACTCACATCTTCACACCAACCGGCACATTGAGTCGTCTCCTCCGTCCCCTTTGGAGGCAATGGCTTGGAGCTGACTCAGGGGGACGGGACACCTGGCATGGCCGGTGAGAACACGAGGACAGGGGCTGTTGCCCCAGCACCCGTGTCCCCTTCTTCCCTGACCGCAGAATGCCATTTTGTCCAGATCCGGTTGTGACATATGCGTCTCGGGGATGTTCCTCCCGCCTCAGCCTGAGGCTTCATCCTGATTGATTTGGCCCCTTGCTGGCGTTTCAATCTCTCTTGTCGGGGGGTTGGTCCGGGACCTGCCGGAGGAGTCCCAGTGCTAACGAGCTGGGCCTATCACCAAGGATGTCTGGCCTTCCAGGCGACAAGGAGTGGCCTCGGATACCACCCCCCTTTGCTTTTTGCTCTTGACTAATTCTTTTCACCTGAACAGGATGTGATGCTGGCCTGTGGTCGTCAGGCACAGCGCGCAGGTGAACATTGATTCGCTAAGGGACGCTGCAGCAGGTTAGGAGGAGCGTGTGTTCCTGGACGCAACCGAGGAGGAGCCCTGGCTGCCCGCCTCCAGACTTCCTGTGCGTCATGAATTTAAGCTGCTGAGCCTGGGCGACTTGCATCGGGAGCTCACACCGTTCCAAAGTGGTAGGAATCACAAAATGTTCGCGCCTATATTCAGAGGTAAGAGGGCCACGATGAACATGACTGAGCCCTCAGTAGGACTCTACGAAAATGTCCTGCTGAATTGCTCACATTTTATCCAGAATAAAACACCTCGTAGTTGTCCATTCAGCAGCGCACAAGTCTGTGTCTCAGATGAAACAGATGCAGATGTGACCCGGAGGACCGAGGATCAGCATCCCCAGGTGTGAGGTCCGGGTGCCGAAGAACAGACCTTACGGAGAGTGACGTCAGCGTTCAGGTGCGTGCGTTGTTAACGATCCTCGAATCCCCTGGAAGACAGCGGGGCTTAGCCGGAAACGCAAGACGAGGGATTCAGCTTTGTTCCTGGTGACCCTAAGGACGCGCACACGTCTGCTAGCCCCCAGCTCCTCCTTCGGTCCTTGCAATCCGAGCTCTGCCTCCGGTCTGTCATCTTCCAGTAAAATCCGAACCAGAATCAGGGCAAACGATCCTGGGAGGTCCCTTGCAGTTTCCCCATGTCGCTGCCCGACAGGCTCCGTCTTCTCTGATGCATTTCGCGCTAAGGGAATGAAAACAAAACACAAATCACTTTTACTTTGGGTCATTACCTCCGAGCACAGTTGTGCCACTGAGACCCCCCTCGGTCTTGGAAACAGATACTTCCACACGACAAGCTCTGTGCGTAGTTCCTTACTCACAGAGTGGTTTCAATTACAATAAAAAAGAAATACACTGTCAGAAACTGTAATTTCAGGATCTCAGAATGAGGCACGAATGCCAACTCTTCAAATTTAGTTTCTCAGCAGTTTTCCACAAATGAAGTGTTCGTTTCTGTAAACTTCTTAACGGTCTAAAAAAAAAAAAAGTTATGTAAAGGAGGTGAAATACTGTGATTTCATAAACCGTGCGCATTTCAGATGTGTGTGAGGAGGACAGAAGTCCCTTAGGACTTTCTTTGCTTTTATTTTCCTCTATTGACTTGTGGTTAGAGATGATTCGGGGTTTATAAAATATAAACTTTTTGTCCTAATTCAATTAACGTGGATTTATTCACATGTAATCGACCAGGTTTAATAATTTAAATTAATTATTATCGAAACTTTTGACAGCATTATCATTCCTCCTCAAAATTATGTTGTCACTGACTTTTCTCACTGATTTTATTTTTCTGTGAGAGGGGAGTTTTGACATCCCACCCGCTGAGTGCCAGCACAAAGTAGAGAATGCCTAGCGCATAATAAGTGCTCAATAACATCGGTACGTGACGATTATTTACGGTAGAAATGTATTTTACCATCACGGTGGCTTCTTTGTAACGCCACATTTCACATTGAACTCCGTATTCAGTATTTTTAAAAAAATAAACTTTTGGGTTTTGCTCGAATTGCAACATTCCACAAAATTTCATAATTCTTGGATTCCAATAGAATTTTTCATAGAAGATTTCTGTCCTGGGCATCGTCGGGATGAAAGCACGGGGCTATTTATTTTTGCCGTTGACACGGCGACTGCGAGCCGGTGGCCTCCCTGGGCTGGTTCTGCTGGCTCGCTGGCCCATGCCAACTACAGCTGCCAGTGTGTTTATTTTGGGTCGTGTATTTCAAAGGACCATTTCTACCCTAAAGTAAACAAACATATAGAACAGCTGTGACTGATAAAAACTCCAGGCATAATCATCACCCTCTTGTACATATCCTGTGGTTTCAGATTTAATTTTAAAAAATTTCCCTTAACTCTTGACTCACGATCGGTACAGTGGGTTCAATGGAAGACGAGGGCCCAAAGTGAGCTCCTCCCCGCATCGGGCGCAGATGGGGGAGGACAGTGTGGAGCCACCTTCTTTCCTCCTGCACCAGTGGACACGGACGAGCACGGACAGGATGGGGGTGGGGACCAGGCGACCCTCAAAGGGGACACCTACACATGGCCGGAGCCAGGCTCTGAGGCCACGCAGCTCCTCAGGCCACCGGCGGGCAGGGAGGGGGTGGCCCTTGGCTGCTGTCCCCCTGTCGTTTAGTTCGTCCACCAGGTGCAGTTGTCAGCTTCCTGAAGAATGAAAGATAGGCTGAAAAAGAGATCATGAAGCCGTGAGATCCCTGAACGTCTTGTTTGCTCAACAAATGCTACATTATGCCTTACCTACAGCTGGAAAAAATGTTCCTTAAAAAAGAAAAAAAGGGAAGAAAAAAATGTTCCCTTCCCCAATCATCCCCGAATCTGGGATTCTTTTTAAATGACATAAACAAGCACATGGATACTTTGGATAGAACTGACACATTCTGGCAGATTAACAATGCTCTGTTATTTTTTTTATTTTATTTTTATTTTTATTTATTTTTAATTTTTAAAGCGTTTTTTTAATTTTATTTTTTATTATATTTTTAATTTTTTATTTATTTATGATAGTCACACACACAGAAGAGAGAGAGAGAGAGAGAGAGGCAGAGACACAGGCAGAGGGAAAAGCAGACTCCATGCAGGGACCCGACGTGGGATTTGATCCCGGTCTCCAGGATGTGCCCTGGGCCAAAGGCAGGTGCCAAACACTGCGCCACCCAGGGATCCCTTTATTTTATTTTTAAAAAGATTTTATTTATTTGTTTATTAGAGAGAGAGAGAGAGTCCAAACAAGGAGAGGCGCCGCAGGAGAGGAGAATCAAGCAGACTTCATGCTGAGACACGCAGCCTACGTGGGACCACAATCCCTGACCCTGAGATCATGACCGGAGCCAAAATCAAGAGTCAGATGCTTAACATACTGAGCCACCAGACACCCAGACAATGCTTATAAAATTGAAATATTCCTCAAAAAAAATTAAAGAATTACCTACCGTATGATCTATCAGCCCTACCTCTGGGCATACACCCAAAGGAATTGAAAACAGAGACTCCAAGATACTTGTCCACCCAAGTTTCACAGCAGCATTGTTCACAACAGCTAAAAACGTGGAAGCAAAACAGGCGTCCACAAATGGAGGAGGGGGAACCCAAAACGTGGTCCATCCGCCCCACGGAATATTATTCAGTCTTCAAAAGGAAGGACGCCCTGACACCTGTCACAACACGGGTGAACCTGGAGGACATGATGCTGAGCGAAACAAGCCAGCCATGAAAAGGACAAACACTGTATAATTCCACTTATATGAGGTCCTTCGAGGAGTGAAATTCACAGGGACAGAATGTAGAATGGTGGGCGCCAGGGGCTGGGAGGGGGCTGGGAAGCCAGTGTTGGATGGAGGCAGAGTTTTGGTTTGGGATGTTGACAGGTACTGAAAATGCGTAGGGGTGATAACCACATGCACAGCTACGTGAGTCTACGCAATACCACGGAACTGTACACGTAAGGTCGATTAAAATGGCAAATTTTATAAGAACATTTTACTACAGGGATGCCTGGATGGCTCAGTGGTTGAGCACCTGCCTTTGGCTCAGGGCATGATTCTGGGGTCCTGGGATCGAGTCCCACATCAGGAGCCTGCTTCTCCCTCTGCCTGCGTCTCTTCCTCTCTCTCTGTGTCTCTCATGAATAAATAAATAAAATCTTTTTAAAAAGGAATGCTTTACTACAATAAAACATTTTTAAAAATAGATACAATTTAAAAATTGAAACAAGTATTTGGAAAACAAATTTCAGAAAATTCTTAGTGGTGAAGAATAAAGCCCATGTGATTATTCATAAATTATCTGTCTCATGTGACCTCCCTTCCTCCTAACAGCAGATACACAGTGAGGTTCCCATGTTAGCTGACAGCTGAAGAACCCCACTTCCCTACTCCTCAGTTCCATGCTCTGGTAAAGTCAGACTCCTCCACGAGATTTCTGGGCACACCTGTGGCCTCGGAGACATGGGAACCTCGGCAGCTCCTGCCGGTGACTCAGCCTGTTGTATGGGGCCACTCCCGTCTCTGCCAGGGTCGGAGGGTGGGGATGCAGAACCCAGCACAGCCATGGGTCCCCAGGAATGGGATAGGGACCAATGGGTCAGTCATGGCTGAGTCCCTTCTGCATCACCCATGATGGCTTTGTGATATCTGGCTGGCAGGTGTCCCATACGGTCCTCTTCCTAACTCATCCTAACCCTTCAGGCACCTTATACTTACACATGAGTTTTAGGAACAATTTTTCAGGATTCAGGTGAAAGATTGTTGGGATTGGGGTTAGAATTTCATTGTGTCTTTAGATTAATTTAAGGGAGAGTTAGTGTCTCTGTGATTGAAGTCTTCTAGTCGATGAATGTGATTTTTTTCCTCTACTGTCTTAAGATGAGCTTAAATAAACAAGCCGAAACCCTTCCTGCAGTCTTATCATTTTCTTTACACTGACAAGGCACCCATCCTTTTGGATGGATTTCTTCCTAGGTGTTTTATCACTTGGGTTGATACTGGGAACGAGGGCTTGCTGGTTGCTGAGAGCCTCCCGCACACTGCACCCTGTGTTAGCGGCAGCTGGAGAGGTGAGTGCCTGGGCTGGACGGCTTCGTTCTCTTGGGTTTTCTGTCAATAATCGCATATCTGCAAAGAATGACAAATGTTTTTTCTCTTCTTTTTGAGTTATTCTCTGCATCCCTACTTCTTACTGTTGTATCAGTGCAAACCACTCGCAAAATGCAACACGGCAGTGAGGATAATGAGTATGTTTTCCTTTTTTCCAACTTCCATGAAAAATGTGTCTGCTATCTCACCACTAACTGTGGGCATTGCTGTAGATTTCTGATAGATGTTTTTTATCAAGGAGTTTTCCTTTATTTTTGGTTTTCTTAGAGTCTTGTTTTCAATCATGCACATGTAGTTTTAATTACTCATAGCCGTTTTATTTGTCAAAAATAAAAACTTAGAGGCTCTTCTCCATTACTCTATTATTCTAGAGAGTTCTACTGACACATTTTTTGAATGTTGAATCACCTCTGGATTACTTGGGTAAAGAGAACTTGGGCATGATGTATTTTTAACTTTTTAACATATAAGGAGAAAAATCCATAAAACATACATTTCCAGTTTAATGAATTACTATGCATTGAGCACCAGAGTCCTCACCATCCGGGTGAATAGAACCACCCCACCCACTTGCCCCTTTGTGCCCCTAAAACCAGCCACAATCCCAATTTTTATTGTACTCACTTCCTATTCTCTTTATACTTTTCAACCTAACTCTACGCCTCCAAACACTATAATTTCATGTTACCATTTTGACTTTTACATAAATGGAATCCACCATGCGGTGTATTTGACTTGATATCTGGCTTCTTTCCTGATCCTTCCATGCTGTCAGTTGCCAGAGTCTTTAGTCTGTTGTTTGTGCCGGTTCTCATTCATGAAGTCTTGTTTACTTATCCGCCTGGTTATCTCCGCTGGTTTGGTGATCAGTGCTTTTTTTTTTTTTTTTTTTTTTTTTTTTAGAAGGAGAAGAAAATTGGGAACTGTGTTGTGCTTTCTTCTTCTTTCCTGTGAGTCATGTGTGAAGCCTGTGTGAGTCACTGGCAATCCACTGATCACCTTCATCCAAGTTCAGGGTTTGAGACACTTTCTGCACCATGATGATTCAGAGCTGGATACAAGAAGTCGCTTACTCAAGTGCATCCTGACTTCTAGGAAGAGGCGTGCTGGAGCCAGCTAGCACTGGCTCATAAGAGCTGATTCTGCCCATTTTTTCCCAACTATGTGTTCAGTGAGGTTATATTGGTAGCTTGAAATTGGCTCTGCTGGGAGTATTTACACCATGGAAATTAGAAAAGAGAAAGAAATCAGGGCTTTTTGTATTGGAATCCAACTGTTAAAAATTTATTACCATTTGATTACTACTAGAATTCAGTTCTTTGGGGTCTCTACCTAAAGTGTGGGGTTGTTTATAGGCTCCCTGCCTTGGCAGGCCCAGCCCCCAATAATTACCCTTCAAGCCTGGCAAGGCTGTTAAATGCACAAATCAGACTCTTAATCTCATCTTCCCCATGGAGTTAAAGTCCATCCATGCAGAAGCAACCCTACATGTTGGTCTCATTTGGGCTATTTCCCAGTTGGGCAATTATAAATAGAGCTGCTATAAACATTTATGTATAGGTTTTTGGGGTGGCATGCATTTTAATTTCTCTAGGACAAACACCGTGAGATTGCTGCTCATGTGTTATCTGTATTTCAAATTGTAAGGAACTCCAAACTGTTCTCCAGAGTGGTTGAACCATTTTGCGTCTCCATTAGCATGCATGGCAGGGTCAGTTGCTCTGCACCCTTGCCAGTTCTGGATGCTGTCAGTTCTACTTATTTATTTACTTGCTTATGTATGCATATATGTATTCTATTTTTATTTTAGTCATTTCAGTAAGAGTATAGTGGAATCTAATCATAATTTTCATTGTATTTCCATAACTCCTTGCAATGTTGAGGACCTTTCCATGTACTTATTTTCCATTTGTCTATCCTCTCCAATAAAGTGTCTGTTCATTCCTTTGCCTATTTTAAAACTGACGGTTTATTTCTCACGTTGAATGTTGCATGGGTCTCTATACTATTCATTGGATACAAGTCCTTTGTTGATGTATGATTTTGCAAATATTTGCCTCCCTCAGGTTTAATATTTTAGTCAGTTTCTTTTTATTTCTATTTTTGACATTAGAAAAAGTAGATGAAATTGGAACAGAAAACCGAACTCACAAGAAACACCCACGAATGCAAAAACATAGGGAAGGGCAATGTCTTTTGAATGTATTTACAAGGAATGCATGAATACGTTAGATGCACTTTGACCATCTACATCATCAACATGGCACCAATAAAGGATGGCGTAGACTGATAAAGGAGAAGCATATTATTTAAAAACAAATGGATGGGGGCAGCCTGGGTGGCTCAGTGGTTTAGTGCCACCTTCGGCCCAAGGTGTGATCCTGGAGACCCAGGATCCAGTCCTGCACCAGGACTCCCTGCATGGAGCCTGCTTTTCCCCCTGCCTGTATCTCTGCCTGCTCTCTGTGTCTCTCGTGGATAAATAAATAAAATCTTTTAAAAAAAATGGATGTTTAAAAATTAAATTAATATAGCTAGCTTTATGAAAAATATCTTGCATCCGTACACACACACACACACACACACACACAATTCCCAAAGAAATCTTATTTGTCTAAGCATTTTGTGATTTATTAAACTTTTGCTAAAAATTTAGCATTCGGCTGAGCATGATAGAATGTTACCAGTCTCAGCAGGCAGAGTTTCTTAGACTGGCCTCTCGGGCATCCCTGCATCCCTCTGGCACCACCACCCTCTGGCCCTCAGACTTTTGTTCTGTTCTGCCTTCAGCACCCCTGGGAACCACTGGCTCTTCTTCACCTTCAAGTACTTGCCAGTGGAACTGACTACTTCTTTCCCTGGGGAGAGCCAGGCACACCCCCTGCCCCCCCGCTTCCTGTCTGTGCAGAGTGGCCAGCCATGTCCTGGGGTTTTCCTGACCTTTCATAGGGCATGTGATCGAGCATCCCAAACAGCAACGAAAAGGGTCTGAGGATGCCACCTGGAATCAGATAGACTTAACACATTGTGGGGAATTACTGAACAATCAGAAATAAGAGATGAGAGGGAGTTGGGCAGGTAGATTCATTTTCCTTCTTCCTCCAACCGACTGTTCTAGCACATTTATCTGTTTAGCCTGCCCAGAGACACCCCACATGTACAGTTGGAAGCACCTGCCAAGCAGCCTCAGTGTCCCTGGGTGAGGCTGTGGACAGTGTGTCAGTGTGTCACAACTTTGCCCCCTTCTCATTGTGCTGTGGTCTATTGCATCTTCTCACTCTTGCAAGCTAAGTACCAGCACTTAACCCTTGCCTCAAGCTCTGTTTTCTAAGCAGCCTTGAATAAGGAAGAGCATTAGTTTTTCTCACTTAGCAAGAAGTCTAGGGTTACCCAGTCTAGGGACAGTGAAGCTGCTCGCGTGTGACCTCAAGGACCCAGATCCCTTCCACCTTTCTGTTCACCTCTTGTAACTTGTGGCTCTTTCCTCAGGTCATGATAGGGATGTTGCCTCTCCATCATGTATTCACATTTCAGGAAGGGAGAAAGGGGAAGGAGAAGTGGTAAAAAACATGCTGTATCCTGTAAGGTTTCCCTCATTGTTCAAGGACAGCAGGTGCTGCTCAGGTGTCACAGGGCAACCCTGACCTTCAGGAAAAGTTGGGAGGTTGAATGATGAGTTTCCATTCTCTCCAGTGGAGGCTCCTGGGGAGACAGGGACTGGGGTGAGTGACTCAATTTGAAGGGCCTGAGGAGACCTGGGAATATCTCCCCACTCCCATCCTCTGCTCTCCCCGGGAGCACACCGGGTCCTCTGGGCAGGTTAGGTTTTCTTCTTTGGCAAAATGAAGACTGGGGGGATCTGTAGTAGAAAGTTAAAAAAAAAAACACTTAAAAATTTTTTTTGCATAAACATTTTAAAAATGAGAGCTCTCACATAAACACTTAGATTCCTGGGTTTCCTCAAAAGCACTGGGAGAGATGACGGGTTTCTGCCACACACTGATGGGGCTGCGAGAAGGCTCCCCTCCAGGCTGTGCATCTCAGCGTCCGACACCTCGGGGCTGGCACCTTCCTTCCTGGCTGGCTTCCGGGAGCTTCTGAACCCCCATCAAGACTCACCTTCTGCAGGAAAGTCTGCGATAAAGGTGCATTCGGCCCTAAACACAGTTCTGAGTCCAGCTGCCAAGAGAATTATACTCCCTCTATCTCATACACACATGAGTCCTGGTCCCCTTTTCCCTTGAAGTGACGTTAGGCAATCTGATAAAAATTTTTTTTTAATCTCCTGGAATTAGTCTCAGAAGAGTAAGAATGTCATGTTTTATTTTTAAAAAAGATTTTATTCATTTATTCATGAGACAGAGAGAGAGAGGGGCAGAGACACGGGCAGAGGGAGAAGCAGGCTCCCTATAGGGAGCCCGATGCAGGACTTGATCCGGGGTCTCCAGGATCACGCCCTGGGCCTAAGGCAGTTGCCAAACTACTGAGACACCCAGGAATCCCCTGGAGGTCGTGTTTTAGACGGGAAGTTACGACTTCACTATTCGCACCGGGTCATCACTGTCCTTAAACTTGACACCATTCATAGCCACGAAGGATTCACGATTGAGCATTAATTTGTGTAAAAGATGGCTCATTCTGGACTTGTCAAAAATTGTCTTATATTATTGGCTTTTCCTATTTATTTTCATTTACTTCAAGGGATCATGCCTGACAGAGACAGCACACAGATACGTTTTTGTAATGTTGATGAACCCACAACAGGTTTTGAACAGACTTGACGGGTACAATGATAATAAAAGAGATCGTCTCATGACCTCTCTCTGTTTGTAGGTAAAGATCCAGAGTTGTATATAAAAATACACTTCCCAGCTTTTCTCCACTTCCCTTTGTCGTCTTGGCTGTCCTTAGAATATCATAAAGATTACATCTCTTCCTGTGAGCCTTAGGTAAAGGCGGTATTTTAGAATGTATTTGTCATATCCATGTTTGACAGATGCATGATGAGGATCTAAATTGTGCAAAGGATTCCTTTTCTATAGATGTTTTAAAATCCTTAGTCAATTTTCCTTCATGCTAATTGGAAAATCAAAAATATATTTCACATAATCAAACAAGGATGAAGTAACAGAATGCTCTCAGGTAATATCTTTTTTGGCTTGTACGACTATGCCTTATGGAAAAATACCCTGGTTATAATGAACATCTTATTTCGGTGTGACGGGGATGATTCTTCCTGGGGAATTACGAAGCAGAAAGAATTATTGAAATGATCACTGTCTCCTATTGCACAATTATGCAATGCAATTATGCAGTAAATTCCAATAATTATATTTCAATCGAGCTAAAACATTTCACCGAGTCCAGGTATTACATCATCTTAGGCTATTTTCAAATATACGTAGGTATCCGAATTTCCTGTCGTGGGTAATCATCGAGAGCGTTTGCTGTTGAAGCAGCAACAATCATACCTGCCGTTTTGATCGGAGGTGGGTCAGGGGTTTGTGATTTTGGAAATTAATGAACTTACATAACGAGGTGAGCTTTACGAGGTCCTTCGTTACGGCACAGAGCCACATCCGTCTTCTGAGCGTCGCCAAAATGTCCAGGGCACGTCCCGCAGCTCGAGTCTGACCGAAGCTTGCACGACCCCGGCAGTGTCCCCACGGCGCACGTGTCACAGCCCCGTCCCGCCGGAGACCCGGCTGTGGCTGCCGGCACCCCCGCTCTCTTGGTAGTCTTGGTGTGTTCATTCATAAAGATTTCATAAGCGAAAGAGTAGCTTTGGGCCAGATTGGGAGCAGGGAGACAGACTCGATCAACTACTCATTTCATTCTGAATAATTTCCCCAGAAAATTTCCAGTGTTTCTGTAAATGTGGAACTAACTGGCTTAATTCAAAATTTTCTGGGGAATTTGGTATTGAAAGTCAGAACTTCTATGATATCTTAACACAGTGTTCTGTGTTTCATTTCCGTGGGGACCTCCTTTAATGACTGTGTTTTTTAAAAGTGAGAAAAGGCAAGTGAAAGGAGCAAGGGAAAGAGAGGAAAACTCTCGCCGAAATCTCAGGCAATCTCGGAGACGTTTCAGTCAATACACATTTCTGCTGCTTTTAATTTACAGCTGCGCGACGCGGAATGCTGAGCCGCCACAATCCAGACGCTTTAGAAGGCGACCCACTGCATGTGCACAAAATTGCTCTGCTGCCCGTCTCTCTTTTTGGAGCTCTGATGTGTGGGTGATCCTAGGAGGACGGCGTGGGAGACGCCCGGGGGCAGCCTCCTATTCTAGAACCTTCCGAGCATGGGCTGGAGGGGGCAGCGTCATGGGTGTGGCCCGAGGCCCAGCCTGCAGGTCTCGGGGCAGGTGCTGACCTGGGCGGCAGGACGCCCCGCCTCTGCGCCCTGATGGAAACCTCCAGCAGGCCCAGCATGGTGGCCCTTGGCCCATCCGGGACACGGGAGGGGACGAGGCCAGAGTGAGTTTGGTGGCCCCGAAGGAGAAAGGCCCCACTCCCCGGAGTGGCTGGCAGGAGAGGGAAGGTCCACAGGTAGGAAAGGAAGGAGTGGTGGCGCCTGTGCACCAGGTGGGGGGCTGTCTGTGCAGGTGGCACTCATCCTCCCCACGCCCCCCCATCCAGGTGGGCCTGGCTCACGGAAGCCAGGACCCGAGCCCCGGCAGCAGACCAGGGCCCCGGTCCCCTCCTTCTGGAGCTCACGGGCAGGTCCTGGCAGGACTCACCTCCTTTCCACGGCCGCGGCAGCAGATGCTGGAGGTGCTCCAAAGCCCTGGGGAGGGACCGCGGGGCACCCACGAGGCCTCCTCTGGGAAGGACGGTGCTTCCATGAACGCGCACATGTCCTGTGCTGGTCACCCTCAAATCTGTGTGGGCCCGGGGCGCTCGGGTCGGGGGGCTCGGGCCCCAGGTGCTTCCCGTTGGAGAACTGCGTGGCCCCCCGAGGACCACGGTTGGCTACCCAGAACCCCTCACCCAGACGCAAGGCATGAAGAGGACCCACTTGCAGGGAAATATGGATTCCAACCGATTTTTCTTTCCTGGGCACTGATCCCTCAGTGCCCTCCCCTTCCTGTCCCTTCTAGATCTCCTGGAAGGCATCCCCAGCCCCCGGCTGGCCTCCGGCTCCCTCTCTCTGCCCCGTCCCCCTCCCCGTCCTGATGCCTCAGCACAAAACCACAGACGCGCTGGTCAGGCTGGGCCAGTCGGTGGTGGCAGGGAGGTGGTGGGGACGACCGGGCCAGGGCGACCCAGACCTGGGGAGGGGGCGAGAGGGGCAGCTGCACAGATGCACAGGGGCGCAGAGGGAAGGGCAGATGGGCGAGCTGCAGTGTCTCTCTTCAAAATAACTTGTTTTTCTTTTATAACAAAAGCAGTACAAGCTTCCTGGGAAACTGTATACAATAGATTAGCAAGAGGAATAAACTTCTAATAACCCAAATTTTACTGCCCTGAGACAGACAACCTTCCTTCCCTTCCTCCTCCCTCCCTTGCCCCTGGTCCCACTGTCCCTCCTCGCCCCATCCCTGCCCCTCCCGCCCCATCCCTCCCTCCCACCACCACCTGGGTGTACCTGCTGGGTTGTCCGTTCCACCCATACTCTGCACTAAGGAAGGTACATATATCACATCCTCTTCCCTGCTAGACTCGAACTGAGTTGCTGCTTTCATGGTACTCACACTTTCCTGCCCTATAATCGTAGTGGCTGCATCGTACCCCATCCTGTGGGTCTACGCCATAACTTAGTCAATTCCCTGTTATGGACATTAGGTTATTCCTCAAAGTTTTTTGAATGATAAGTAACATTGCGGTGAACATACTTATGGCTAAACCCATGATTTTAATTTACATTTTAACTATCAATTCAATTTCCCCCTTTTAAAAGTATTTTTATTTTTTTAATAATAAATTTATTTTTTATTGGTGTTCAATTTGCCAACATACAGGATAACACCCAGTGCTCATCCCCGTCAAGTGCCCCCCTCAGTGCCCGTCACCCACACACCCCACCCCTGCCCTCCTCCCCCTTCCACCACCCCTAGTTCGTTTACCCAGCGTTAGGAGTCTTTATGTTTCTATCTCCTTTTCTGATATTTCCCACACATTTTCTTCTCCCTTCCTTTTATATTCCCTTCACTATTCTTTATATTCCCCAAATGTATGAGAACATACAAGGTGTTTGTCCCTTCTCAGAATGACTTACTTCACTCAGCATAATACCTTCCAGTTTCGCATCCACGTTGAAGAAAATGGTAATTTCCCCCTTTTCTTAATTAAAGATTTTACCTTTAAACAATCTCTACACCCAACACAGGGCTGGAACTCATGACCTGGAGATGAAGAGTTGCACTTTCCACCAACTGAGACAGCTGGGAGCCCCTAACTTTAAATTTTCGGAATACGCAGACATGGGGGCACCTGGGTGGCACAGTCGGTTAAGTATCTGCCTCTTGGTTTTGTCTCAGGTCGTGATCTCATGGGGCAGACTCCGTGCTCGGCGGGGGCGGGGAGGGTGAGGGGCAGTTTAATGAACTGATGGGTCAAGCAGTTTGATCCGATAGGTACCCTGAATCATACTGACCTGATACCAAAAAAGTGCATGACAGTTAAGCAATCTCCGTGGTGAACCAGTCCAGGTACCAAAACACGAAAATGCATTAAATTTATAAGAGCATAGCATGGTAGAAATCGTCAAGTTCCGTTAGAGATGAGAGTCTAAAACCCAATAATTATAGTAAGAAAGAGCTAGTGTGAACATATCAGCAGACTTGTGTGGCGCTGTCGTCAAAATTTAACTGCATCACCAATTTAATCTTGGCATCAGGACATTTAAGATTCAGAACGCATTCAATGAACGGACCTACGAATCATAAAAGACAGTCTTTCATTCGCGGGGCATGTGACGATAGAGGAAAGAGAAACCATCAGATTCTATGGGCCCATGAGCATGACATACCGGGGGTCAGGATAGCCCGGGAAACGCTCACGGGATGATTACAGATAAGAATAAAAGCACTTCGTGAGACATCTGAACAACCAGACAGTACAGTGTGGAATGAGAACTAGTGAAGCTTGAGGGGAAAATCTGGAGGAGTCTGGAGTTGGGAGCTGTTGTGGCAACAAGAAAAGAAATGAGGTCACATGGGCAACCATCGGCACCTAGTGACTCCATAGATCAGCAGAGTTAATACTGGTTGAGTGGCACATCAGCAAGAGTTTAGAGCAACAGAAGCAAGTCGCCATGGTGGGGGGGGGGTAATTAAACGCAGGTGTCCTGGGTAGATAAGTGACAAACGACGTTGCTGGAATCCTGAAAGGTGATCCTGTTGGTTGGGGGGGTCTTGCACTACTCAGGTACGGCAGGCCGGCTCCCAAACGGAAATACAGGGTCGGGCAAAACCTGTCCTGTTCTGGTGAACTGATTTGCAGATTGGCTCTGTCATTCTCTTCCTGTGGGTTTTCTCGCTCTGTAAGCTGTTGTACGCTTGATCGTTCTGATGCCTGCATCTATATCTTCTAATTTTACTTAGGCAATAAGGTCTGTCTGCTTGACAAAGTTGTCATAGAAGCTGGAATAATAATAAGCTAGGCAGTGGTCTTAGGGCCATAGAGCCTACACAAAAAAAAGAAAACAAATAAATATATAGAAGACGGCGACACACCTGGTGGAGCGCCCAGCGAGTATAGAAGACTACTAATGCCATTCCATACTCAAAAATCTCGACTCAATGACTGTGTCACCGTGGTTCAATTGCCAAACAAGGCTGGGGCGCTACCCCATGACAGTGGATCACATGGAGCTTACGACCCTACAGTGCCTAAAATTTCAATATTTCTGTTGTGTGGTGGTGCTCTACATCATGCAAAATAACATAAATAAAATCATTTTAACAAAAGAAACACTCAATTAAAGGTGGAAAAAGAGAAGACGGGCCACATATTGCCCCCCAAATATATACAGATTAAGTAGCATCATATAGTAAAACTTGCTCATAAACACAGGTCATAAGGCAGTGCTCAGCAAATGTTATAAAAACCCACATAGAGGCATAGTATTGCTGATTAGAACAAACTGAGTTACAATTAGAAGTCATATACACCAAAGGATGTATGATTGTTGTAAGGGATACAATAGCCTACGAGTGCCAGATGGTCAACTACGTGCCGTTCCGGAAAACAATAAATAACCTAGCGGGCCCTCGTAGACTGCACAATAACACCAGAGAAGTCATGAAGTAGAACAATACATCATTTAAGAAAGAGGGAACCATCTAGCCTGGACAGGACATGTTAGCAGGAGATAACTTCAATGGGGACGAGGAGTACATGGACAAAAAACAACATAGAATAGCACAGGTAAGTCGAAACATTAGCGAACTTAATAATCTGGGAGGAAAAAATGAAAGATTCTGAACAGGAGTGACAGCCCCACATAATGTTCAAAAAAAAATCACACAATTTCCATGCTTTATGTTTTTATTTTGACAGGGGGAAAGACCTCGGAGTGGGGAGGATGTAGGGGGTATCGAGAAAAGATCTAGAGTGACCAGGTCCCCACTGTGAGGAGGGATGGGCGGATGACAGGTTAAGCTCTCCCATAACAACATTTAGTGAAAGACATGGAATAGGAACAATATGCTGTACTCATTATAAAATTGAATAATAGCGGCGGTACAGCGGTGCTATAAGAAGGTGGACAAGGGAACAGGGGGTTGCTGCAGTTGGACAGAACGTGCAGGTGTTGTTCTGAGATCAAGCTAAGGAGTGCAGCCGGAACCCGGCAAAATATCTGAGAAAAGTGAACCCCTACAGTTGTATATGAGTAAGGATCAATTCAGGCACACCAAGACCCAAAAAAATTGAGTAGCTGTGATTTTTACCGATCTAACGATCAATCCATGAAGCATCTACTACAATGGTAGCTTCAATAAATGAATACCACTTTTACAAGCATCAGATGACCCCAATAGCATGAACTACAAGCGATCAGCAGGCACAGAGGGAGAAAAGTGGAGTATACGAAACTATCGAACAATAACACCAACAGCAGAAGTGAGCTAGCCAACTGAAAAAGACAAATCATAAGATGTTTCTATAAGACTAGAGATCTAGCGCAAAGGCTCTGGACAGCAGTCTACGTAATCAAGAACTAGGGGAATATAAAAGCCCAAAATATTGAACAATCTGTTCGAGAAGAATGTGAAACATATTTGTTAAATACTGTGCAGAACATCTAAAGAGGAGATACTTAAAAGATGGGTCAAACACATTTGTTTTAATTCACTAGACAAAAATACGAACGTCCGTGGGTGACAGTGTCAACAACAATGTTGAAAGCATGAGCTGAAGAAAAATGGAGGATCTAGAAGACAGACAAGGAAGTATATACCAAACTAGAGAAACTAGGCAAATATAGAATACCAACACATGATAATATAAAACATAGAACCGGATGGAAAAGTCATATCATGAAGCATTGACGTTAAACAGAAGAGAAAAAAAATTTGTACATCGCATCAAGCTTAGCAATCAGCAAAGAAAACACAAGAGAAAATCTGGTGGGCAGAGGAAATATTTGAAGAATCTCACATCGAAAACGAAACTCTACTTTTGCCCTCGACTATAAACACGGGATCGCAATTTAAAGTATGATTCCACACAGTGGAAATCGTGACCTAGCAAACTAAACTGAAGGATAATAGTAAAAAGTACACGTCTGGGAAGCGTCGATAAGCACTTCACAATGAAAATGACAGAAGACACAAACATAATTTATAGCTTATAAACAAGGGCAACAAGGGGCAGGAAGTACAAAATATCAAGTGCAAAACATGGGCGAAGTATTGCAACTGGTACCAAGCAAAAAAGATAGGCGCGGGGTAGGGGTCGGTTGGCAGAGACATAGACGCAAGATGAGAATAAAACAGAAAACGGGATGCTTAGATGATATGGAACTTCCAGGATAGAGTAGAATGAAGAGAATAGAGGTGTCAAACAGAAGCTAGGCAACTCCATGACATCGATAAATTCTCAAGTTAAAAAAAGGGCAATCCTTTAGAGGCAATCGATGGGAAATAATAAATACTTGAATAAATCGAAAATAAAATAAGTAACGAAATAAAAAATAGATAAAGTAAATAAACAACCAGATCTGCATGGCTGACAAAAAAACTGAGAGAATTAATCGACCACATCAGACTATTAGGGGCTGAAAGACAAACCTCCATAGTCTTATCCTTAAGAGGAAATGAAATGATTTCAGAGAGAAAAAGGTCTGGAAAATACAATACAGAAGAATGACGACAGGCAGAATTATGTAGGTATGTACAGATAAATCTGAGCAACATTGACTGTAATAAAAATTACCCAAACACTGAGTTGAATGGGGTGGGTTTTCACGGAGGAAGAATTAACAAACAACAAATAGGTATGTACGCGGGAAAAAGAAGTGAAGGGTAAACGGAATAGCCGCGGTGGGGGCATTAGAACAGTGATCTTCCCTGCTGGCTTGTACGGTGGAGACAATGCCCATCGGGCGTCAGCATCCTCAAAGTCGGGGGGGGACGACAAAGGATTATCCTCGCTGGGGTTAGTAAAAGGGAAAAAAGGGGGTAAAAACCAGGTAAAATGCACTGTATGAGATCGAAACACACCGCTTGCCCATCCTGACTTCGAAGCAGGGCAACACAGTCCCGAGAAAATGGTAGCCTCATCCCAGTGGCCGTCGGGCTGTCAGAATTGAGCAGGCCATCAGTTCATACCGTCAGCGTTTTGGGGGTTCAAACAAAAGCGCGTCAAGGTGGTGAAATGAACAGTTGTCAATGTATCCATATACTGAAGACTTTCCCTAAAGAGCCGTATAAATGACAGAAAGTTAAATGCACATATCTTCGCGGCGAAAAAGGGTCATCAGTATAAAAGAGATGTGACAGGGGACAAGTCGGTCATCATAAAAAGAGGGGGAAAAACAAAACTCAAAGAAATCTATCCAGCCCATTAGTTTTTAAAGAAAAGAGTGCATTCCCAAAAATTCACTAAGGTATTAATGGTACACAACAAAACAAGTCACTGTCAGTAGGAGACACATAGACAAAAACAAATTGCATAGAAGTCAGACTGTGAAAAGCTCCATCATCTTGGCATTTCTATGTCGTGTAATCGCGAAATTTAAAAAAACACTTCTATATAAGACTAAAGTGTTTACGAGAAAAAAGAGGGTCAAATTTTGAAGAATCGGTAGTATGTAAGAGGCAACTTTACGTATGTGCTTGGAAGCAGGAACTGGTGAAGCAAGAGGTTCGGGAGAGAAAGAACTTATAAAATGTGAAAAAATACAATAATAGCAGTAAAATGAGCGGAGAATACACGACAAACAATTATACATTCTGTAGAGGGTGCCTCCTGGGTGAGCTCTAGTGGATTGTAAAGGGGTCATAGGGCTATGCCTTTAGTCGTCTGGAATCTATAAGAGGAGGAAGGGGGGGACCAGCGCGCGTGACGAAGTCCATGGGGAGGATACAGGGGGGTCCCACATGATAGGCTAACGGCGAGTAATGCACTGCTTCTCAACCTCATCCTGATGTCTCTATCTTGCACGGAAAAAAAGGAGTGCTGCGTCTATGTCTCCAAATACAATAAGAATGGCGAATAGGGAGCATAAACTATTTTTTGGTAAAAAAGTGTAGGCAC
Source organism: Canis lupus familiaris (assembly GCF_011100685.1). Taxonomy (NCBI): domain Eukaryota; kingdom Metazoa; phylum Chordata; class Mammalia; order Carnivora; family Canidae; genus Canis; species Canis lupus. The sequence continues at coordinate 29,812 of NW_023330125.1, forward strand.
ATTATAATGAATACAAAACAGCTGAGGAGAGGATTAGTAAACTGGAAACTCTAGGAAAATAAATTCATGTAGATGATACAGCAAACATAGAGAACCGGAGAGGGTCGATAACATAAAATAAAAAGAAGAAAGACTGAGGTAGCAGAAGAGAAGCATAAGCACTAACAAACAGAAGATTTGAATGGCGCTCTGTAAAGAGAGATAACATGAATTTTCACGTGTTTCATGGACAAAGGGAGAAAAGTCTGTAGTGAAAAAGAGAAGAGGAGGGCGGGGCTCTTGGAGTAGCCAAGGAACACAAGTTACATGGCTAAACTATAGTACCACAAGATTCGAGGAATGCGCAGATAAATAGGGAAATAAGGAAAATCTTTGATGTCTTTGAGGTAAAGGAAGCAATGAAGGCAATCTGGGGTAATAATCTAGAACTCTCCACCAGGAAATCAAAACCAGACAACTATATCGTGATAGTGACAACTAATGAGGCGAAAAACATAAAGACATTATCAAAAACATAAACAAACTAGTATGCAAAAACAGATAATTTCCGCAGCCTAGACCCCCACAGTGTAAAGGACAGATCGTAAAAAATTAAGATGGCAAAATGAAGAGGTCAAAATCTCACAAGACATAAAAGCGTTTGAAACACATGGAGGGGGGTCAGAGAGCTAACTATAAAGAATGATAGGAGGTTGCGCTGGTGTGTCCACGACGCAAGACGCAAATTAAAAGTTTTGAGCAAATGTCAATGTTGGTTAAAAAGGCGGATACGATATGAAGTAACCAAAGCACAGACAGTCACTATCACCTAAAAAAAGGGTGTGTATGGAGTGCCAAAAGATCATAAAATGATAAACTGGATGTCAACACAACACAAAGACCTTTGTAATAGAGGACCTCAAAGTGATACATATACACTACTCATCGTGTGGAGATTCTAAGACACTTGCTTCAGTAACAGGTCATAGAATGCGCGGTGAAGAAGCCACTAACTGAAGCCAAGGTGATACGGCGGGTATTTGTCACAAGACAAAATATTAAAGAACTCAGTGACATAGAGAAATATAACGCATATGCCTAAAAAGCACCTCAAGGAAAATCATCCTTTGGTTCTCTCACTACGATAGTAAGAAACAATAATCCAAAACCGCACCATAAACGGTAGGGCCAAGATCACGCTGGCACATGAAGCAGTGGTCATCGCAAGGTGCAAGTTTCTCGGATGTCGCATCAGCTACGATTAGAGCATAAAAAAAACAAACAAGAGGTGACCTTGGAAATCCCCATATCTGTGGGTAAATGTATACACTTCTGAATAAGGGCGGCCTGGGTTCTTAAAAACATCACACAAAAGAAATCAGTAGGCCTTATGGGTTCTACTGAGGGAGCAATAACAGATATTACGATACAGACAACTTTGAGAGCCAAAGATAATGGCAGGGATATTTACGAGGAAAAAAAAATCACCAATTATTGGGGGTCTTTAGAAGAACAAAAGCAAAAATATATGAAGCTAATCAATTGATCTCGTGTACATGGAGAAAGGCACCTAAAAGCTGAATTGTTCAAGGCCAACAAAATCAAATAGAGAGAAATAGTAAAGTCGATAGGGGGTAACCACACAGATTAATAAAAGACAAAAAAAAGAAACATTTAACCAGAACAGGTCTAAACAACTTGGGTGTCTTTGTCAAAAACTATAGTTCAATTGTCAACTACTCTGGTGAGGATCTTAAGAAAATAAGGCAGAGCGCATTTACAGAGGCAGTAATCAAAACTTAGCAATTGGAGGGGCAATCACAACTAATAGGACTCCTAAACACGTATGTAAAGGAAAATGTGTAATGATAAGCGAGGATATTCAATATAAAAATGGGCCAGTATTTTTTACAATGAATTGAAAATCCTAAAAACTTTACTCAAAACATAAGGAGAAATAGCGTCTGGTAAGAATCACTTAAAAAGGAGAGTTGTGCAAATGCATTAATGCACAGTTTTTTTTTAGGACGTTAATTAATTCCCCTGGCGCACGCAAAGTCGGGAACACATCCCAAGGGGGGGGGTGCGGGGGAATGGATGCAAGGTCTGCATCAATAAGCTCACTGTACGAGGTGGGGATAAGAGCATGCAAATTCTCCCTCTGGGCCTGTGTGGCTCTCCGGCCAAGGACAGAAAAATGCTAGACCATCTCAATCGCTGCTCATCATGAATAGAATAAATAAAATCTTTAATCAAAAAAAAGAAGAGAGGTGGCAGCCCGGCTCATGTTGGCTCAGCTGGTTTTGAATGCACGCTTCCAGGTGCACCAAGGCCTGATCCTGGGGAATCCCAGATGCAAGGAGATCAAAAAGCAGGGGCTGCCATTGCAATGGGAGCCTGCGCTTCTCGGCCATCTGCCCGGTGTGTGCGCTCTGACCAAACTGGGATCGCTCAAATCTCCACTCTGATGATGTGTGTGTCTCTCATGTGGGGGGGGGATAAATATGACATTAATATTTATTTAAAAATAAGAAACTAATATGCATAAAATAAAAAAACAGAGAGGAGAAAGAAAACTCGGCAATCTAAGAGTAGCTTAGCCCTTAGAAAACTAGAACATGAACCGAGGATGGGGTAATAGACTCTGCCAAATAAGAGGCTGGTCAGGCTAAACCTGCAAATACCCTACCAACAATAAAGAGGTGTATCCCAACAAAAAAATATGAATCAAGAACCAGCACTGAGTTATCAACGTCACACGCCAGTAGGAGAATCGGCTAAGTCAGGTTAACAATTGCCGTGGCATGTGCAACAGAATGTGGGTACGCAACGGAATGCGTACTAAACCTGGGAACCCGCGTGGAGAACTGTGTGTAGGGATGCAAACTGGTGCATGCGCGTGTAATAAAAAAAGAAGAAGCGGTCTAGGATATCAGTACTAGGGCCGGACCGACAAGGAAAAGTTGGGGGTGGGGCACATCAAAAGGGGTTAAGGGATACGAGCCAAACACCTCGTGAAACAACATCATCATTGGAGGCAACGTGCTGAGGCTAGCTTGGTCACGGTCAAAAAAGGACAATTATGATACAATGAAGGTAGTAGGATCGACTCAGGGGGTCACCTGCCTACCCCAAGGTGTTTCACACGGGCAGAGCATGACGTTGCAACGTCTACAGCGTGACCAGAGAGCACAAAAAACTAATGAAAGAGCCAGATGATGTCGCACTGACTGATATAGATGAGGGGAAAGAAGATCTGGGTTGAAGGTGCTATCACACTACGGCTATGACTACAAGCCACCTAGAAAGGACGAGTGTGATCAAATTAGATCAGTTGACTGAGTGTAGCTCAACATCATGTGAACACCATGACAGTGGATGGAACTAGAGGGTATTGATCAGCGGTAACAGCGAAAGTGACGTAGATCAGTCGACGAAGAGCGGAATAACACCCATATGAGGGGCTCACGTCACGGTCGTTGTGGGGCATATGGTCAATAGAGGGGAAACTAACAGAAGGTCACTCGGGAGGATTTGTAAGGGGAGGAAGAAAAGGGGAAAACAAAAGGGAAAAATATAGAAGGAATCAAAGATGAGGGGAGAGACCAACCATGAGAGGCTCTATCTGAGTAGAGAGGAAACGATTGAGGGTTGGCTGGAGAGTACAGGGGTAATAATAGCAAATGGTGGGTCACTGGGGGGCAATCGAGTTCAACGGGGGAAGAAGTCCGATGGTGAGGGGTGGGATGAGCCCTTCTTGTAAGTGGGTATCTAGGAGACTGATATTCAAAAAATCAGATCACAAACAGACCTGGCAAATGTACCTCTGAAAAAAACTAATGAAAATGCCCTTGAGTTGTTATAGGCAATGGAATTCATAAAGTGAAAATTAAAAAATAAGAATTTAATAACGAACTCAATAAACAATGAGCCGCAAACTGAAATGCGATGCTCACTATTATGATGATTTTGAGGGGGAACAAAGACATAACAAAATGAGGTAGGTATGCGGGGAGCACAAAAAACTAAGGTATTGTGCAGGTGGATGGTTTCCAATTCAAAAAAACGAACATGCTCGCGGTCGCTGGACGCGAGAGAGACATACCGAGGATTCTTTCCGACAAGCAGAAAGAATATAACCAATATGCTGAAAAAAAAAAGAGGGTCAGGCGTTGCAAGAAATACGGTGCCTCAAACCGCGAAAGGGTGGGCCCGGGGGGGGAGTGGGCGTGAGGAAACGAGATAGCGTTGTCTCCTTTCCAACTGGCGTGGGAATGTGGACCAAAGGGGGCGGTGCCAGTTAACGAGGGGAGAAGGAGGATCCCATTGCCGCAATGCCACCCGGACCGAGTCTGCGTGGGGGAGTCCGTGGGGGGACATGGAGTGTCTCTGCGCGAGGTGACGGACGGGGGTCGTGAGTTAAAAAAGAGCCAGAAGGTGGAAAGGGGTGCCCTTCCTCCTTGGACCAACATGACGCCGAATATGCCTACGGACCGACCGAGCGGGGTAAAGAAAAAAAGGAGGGGGGGGAAAAAAAAAACCAAAAAAGGTTTATTCACTGATCCGTTGTAGCAAAAAAACTTTAGGGGGGACATTAATGAAAAGGACGAACGTACTCCTTTTACGGGGAGGTAAGAACGCTCGCCCAGTTTGTACATGTATGGCGACCTACAGAAAAGGAAGGTCCCGCTCTTGTGTTCGGTACCAGTCGAAAACCTTAAAAAATAGTAAGAAGAGAAAGAAAGTGTGGGCTCCGCCATCGAGTGAACGATGAACCCTCAAGGGCCCGGGTCGCGTTAGACCGAAAAAATGCGCGGACGGCCCGAAATCACGAAACGGTAAAAAAAAAAAAAAGCGAAAAAAAAAAATAACAAAAAGAAGGGGAAAAGAAGAAGAAGAAAACGAACGCAAAAGTGACAGGTCAAACGTGGCATTAGGAACAGTAATTGGCGGGCAGGGTGAGGGGGCACTCAGGGTGGGGGGGAGCAGAGGGCTTCTGATTATAACTCGGGTAACTTTGTCTCTACAATAATGCGTAAAAAAAAAAAAGGGATTGAAGCTAATAAAAAAGGGGAAGTCCCACATATCGATATACAGATTTTTTATAAAAGGAAGAGGAAGAGAAAAAGCGCTCTGTTGCCAAGAAGTTTGTCAAAAAAAGAAATATGCTAAATTGGGTGGAAAAAGTTTTTGTAGGGGGGGGGGCCTAGAGAAAAAGATAGATAGGAAATTGCAAGCGAATGATTCAACAAGTAAACTCGTCGATCGATCTCTGGGAAAAAAAAAAAATAGAAACCTGGCGTCGTCAGAAAAAGGGAGGGGAAAGGAATGGGGTACTGTCTGACGTGGCGATGCCGACGAATCATGGGTGTACACACTAAAAACAAACGCTTGGGAGGAAAAAAGGAGGGGGAAGGGGGGGAGGGGTCCCTTATTATCCATGAGCCAATGTGGGGAAATGGGGCCATGGCTGAATAGCCTTGGGGCACAGAAAAAAAAAAATGTAGTTGGTGGTGCCAGGGAGGAAAAAAGGGGAGAACAACGCTCCAAGGGGGGAAAGAAACAACAAGTTAGGGTAAATTTTAAAAAGTGTCAGGGTGTAAGTATTAAACAAAAAAGCGGCGCGGGGCTGTTAATACTCTAGAATAATTCAAATTCAGGGTACGGGGCGGCCGAAAGATTGGAGGGAAGAAGGGTGGGGTGGTAAAAGTGCAAAACCGAAGCACAGGGTCCAATATTGGTTGCTAAAAAGGAGAGCATGGGGAGGGGGAGGAAAACAAAGGGATAAACGTCAAATAAAAAGGATAAAATGTTGGGGGAAAAACCAAAAGAATTATGTTGCTAGAATGAGCAAATGGGTTTCAGAAGGATCAAGGTGATGACAAAAATAATGATGGAATAAATACGAACAAAAGGAAGAGCCATAAAAAAAACACACAAATGTTCCCAGAAGGGGGAAGGGGAAGAAAAAAAAAAAGGAAGGGATAAATTTACTAAATAGCCTGTGGGGGGCGACAACGTTATACAATTGGGCGGGGTGTGGGTTCAAGTGTAACAACCTCGAATGGATGTCAGAAAAATTCGGGGTTATCTGAATGGGAACAAAAAAAGCTATAGTCAGTCGCCTGAATTTTGGTAGGAATGACACCAACTAAAATTGTCTAATGAGCCCAATACCGAAGACCGGTACGGTGGCATAAGGTGACTGGTTCAGCTGGAATGGGGCGTCGCCAACGGAGTCATAAAAACCATTGTCAGAATACAAAGGAATGCATCGGATTGCAAGAAAGGGGCATAGGATGTTTATAACCACCAGCGCCCATAGGCCAAGCTTGGGTGGTTGCCAAGGGGGGGGTCGCAAAATCCACACGGAATCGGGGGTCGAGGGCCAGGAGATCAACACGGCTCGCGGTGGCCCGACCTATCAGTGTGCACGGTCCTGGGCGGAACGGGGCCAGTTCCCAGCAGGCACGCCTCTCAAAACAATTCGGGGGGGGACCATCTAAATCTCCAAAAGTAAAGGACGTGTACTTAAACCTTCTAAGAAACCCTAGCCAGGGATACTTCCGAAATCCCCGAGTGGTCGTAATTGAGTAGTATGGGCAACGCAGACGGGACCTGAAAGCTGGCGCGAGTCGACGCAAGGCAAGCTATTAATAAAAAATTGAGAAATACGAGTAATGGAGCGATCACTCGCAAAAAAAAAAAACAGAAAACGACCAAAAGTAGAGAAGGAGAAGCGCAAGGGCCGGGGAAAACGGGTAAAAAACTGGAGGCCCCTCGGGCCGACGTAAGTTTGTCGGTGAAACTATGGCCCAAACAGAGGGGGGGGACCAGTCAGGGGGGGGGGGGAGGGGTCACTTGGAAAATATTCACCCGGGGACAAAAGAATCGGGATGTTGACTAAAAAGGAGATAACGGAACTAAAAAAGAATGAAGTGGTATAGGGGGGGAATTGCGAAGAAGCGAGGAAGGATGGGGGAAAGCTAAGAACACCATGGGCCACCAAAATGGGGGGGCCAAAATAGTTAGGGTGGGGGGAACATGGGTCTGCCCCTAGCCCACGCGGGGCGGCCTCCTGAAAGGTGGAGCTCCAAATCTAAAAAACTCCTCAAATCCCGGGTGGGGCATTTCATTCAGCATCCTGGGGATAAAAGAAAACACCGGGGGCCCGTCCGCCCTGCCCAACCAACAGAACTGTGATGGCAGGTGACAGGGTGGGCCCAAAGCCATCTCCCACAAAAAACGAAAAACAAAAGGTGAAAAGAAAAAAGAGAAGAGTGAGGGGGAAAAAAGGAAAAAGGGCCATGGATGGGGGGAATGTCCACACGATGAAGGACCCATCTCTCCACAGGCGCAAAAAAAAGGGGGGGAAACGCGACAGGTGTAAGAGGGCGGGCGTGGGATGGGGAGAAGCCCCTGGGACCGCGGGCCCGCTGGACAATTGGATCATGGAAAAACACGAAGGCAGCACAGACAAAAACAGACGGCGCACAGAGAGCTTGTAGAAACTTACACAGCACAGGCACAGGTGAAGCCCTCAAAAAAAGACCCCTAAAACCGAGCCTCCACAAAGGAAAAAGTAGCCCCATTTCTCATGGGGCGGTTTAAAGACCGATCTCAAACCTGGCTCCTGGGCTTGAGTTTGCTACCCTGGTTACATAATCTCCACCTGGAGAGGATGGTTTTCCCCAAGGGAAAACTGCGTGAATCTGCACGGGTGTGAGAGGGGGTCTTGGGCATGGAGCTCGGGAATCTCTTGGGCTCTTCGCGTAAGCGTGGTTTAATTTTTTTTTTTGTCATATTCCGGCACAATAATAAGGTGGGGTCTTACAAACTAAAAAAAAAAAAAGGATCCCAGCAGTTAGGTCGAAAAATAAGGGGGGCAGGGGAGCCATGGCGGGGGGGGGACGAAATGAGCCGGGCAGTCCGGCGGGGAGGTGGGGGTGGTGGGGGGGCAGGTTCCCTTCGGATGGGGGGGGGGGGGGGAAGTCTGGCGGGGTCGGGGTTGTGTAGGTCAGGGTGTCGCACGTGACTGGAAAACACAGACGGGGGCGAAACAGGAAGCACAAATCGATAAATCACGCCATGGAAACCCTGAGCCATTCATGTAGGTCGGGAGGACACCAAAAAATGGCATTTCCGTCCTGCGATTGGTAGTCTCGGGGGGGAGGATCTAGGGCAGAAAAAAAGAAGCCACAATGGGATCGGGGTCGGGGTGAGCATGGCAAATAACGCGTATATGAAAAACTGAGGAGGGGTAGGCAAGAAGGGGGAAGCCAAACGTAAACCATCCAGGAAACCTGCAGGGGTTCCCAAGGTGGGGGGGGGGTGCAAAAAAACGAACGTGAGACTATAAATTTTTCAGCTCACATGATCAAAATGGCGGGTGGGTCGCGCCATCAAGGGGGGAGAAAAAGGAATCGGGAGTCAAAAAGGAATGTAAAAAAGAGGACATGGAAAAGGCCCCTGCCCTGAAATCATCATCTCAAATAGGACAATTGAGGGGTGCGCGCCGGTCATGGAATCTGCTGTGAGCGATGGGACGTCAGGTGGGACGGGAGGACGGAAGTGGGGGGAGGGGGGGAGGGGGGGGGTGGGCTGCGGATAAAGTGCGGAGGGAGCGGCTCTGGGGCATAGTGTCCGCGCCACATCAGATGGTGCCCTCCGGAAAAAGCTAGGACGCTTGAAGGGAAAATGTATTAAGCAGCGGAACCGGAATCCAAGATGGACCGGGGAAAAGAACTGCAGCCCCTGGGGGGGGGTCGTGAGAGCACAGTCAGGGATAAGAGCAAATTGGACGGAAAGGAATCGGGAGAAAAGGTAAGACAGCAGGGATGAAAAAGCCAGAAATAAGTTCGGGGGGGAAAGGGAGAAAAGGGGTCGAAGGAACTGCATGAATAGAAACGGGTAAAGAAAATCCGAAAGCAACACAAGCTTAGGAAAATCAGGCCGGGGGGGAAACGATAAGAATGCGAGAGGGGTGGCAGGGCAAAAAAAGGAGAGCGACAGGAGGTGTAGATAGTGTGATAAAGGAAAAGCTGTCGTATCCCACCGACGGATTACGTGAAAGTGTGCAAGGGAATGTCTTTTCACATGGCATAAAAGTCAACTTGTTGAGGGGAAAAAATTATTGGTACGAACGCTATGCAAGGCAGGGTGGTAGATTCGATGGCAAGGCTGAGTGGAGAAAAAGGGGGGATTGGATAAGGGGTTTTAGTTATTAGAGAATGGGGCGGGGGAAGGGGCGGTGGGGGGGTAAAAAGAGGGGGCGGGTGCTGGGTTCCCAAACTAGAGACGTAAACCAAAAATTCTCCCAAAAACAGGAAAAAACGCAAAACCCGGACCCCTGTGGGAGGGTAAAGAAAAAAATCGAAAAAGAAAGACAGGGGAAAAAAAAAACCAAGGCGCGAAATACTAACCAATATGCAAAGCGCTGTGATCAGGACCAAAAGTACACAACTGGTGGCTCCGGAACCGTTGAAAAAAGAGAAGGCGTGGAGTTAAAACGGGCAAAAATGGAGGAAAAGAGAATAAGTTAGCGGGCAGAGTGTGAGTAGTCTAGCCGGGGAAGGGGCGCAGGGGTACACGGCAGACGGCCAATTTCGCCGAGACGATGTGGGGAGGTGAGGGACGAAAATGAAAAGCGGGTAAGAAAAGAATGTGGGTGGGGTAAAAAGAAAAGCTGGGGTGCTGGGCCCAAAAGGGGGGGAAAGGGAGAAAAAATGCAGCCGAGGAAGGTGCATGAAAATAGCGTTTATTGAAGCAAGTGAAAAAAAAATAAAAGTAAAAGTGAAAAAACGACACGATGGGGTCAAATTGGCAAGCAAATGCTCCATTAAATAAACAGCTTTTCTTCTCTCCAGATGAATGGTGAAAAAATGGGGGAAAAGAGGGGAACTGAAGGGGGTAAAAAAAGTTCGTGAGGGATGTCGGCCCAGAGAAGGCGAGCACCATGGCTCCCCTGCAAGGCCCGACTGAGGCCCCCTCCCAAGAGCGTCCTGCTTTGATCGAATACTGAACAAATTGGCCTGCTGCTCTTCCTCCGTCCATACCCACGGAAGGTCTCTGGTGGCCACGCTGATGGGGGCCGATGCTTGGTGTGAGACAGGACATGGTGAATCCCCAAAGGGGGTGGGGGTATCAAATCTGCACACAGGAGGGGAAAAGGGGGGGGGAAAAATCGAACGAGCAAAAAAATACAAAGACCCAGGAGATTGTGCGGCGCGTGGGGGGGCAAAAGCGTCGTGCCTGGAGAGCGAAAAAACACAAAAGCCAAAACCCGGCTCAAAAATCCCGAGGCGGCAGCTGCCCCATGGACTTTACCCAAACACCCCCGCGAAACCGGAACCAAACCGTGAGGGGGTCCGCCAATGTCCCGATGGAAATGTGCCAAATGGGAAATAGCCTTGAAATTCGTGTGGCGGGAGGGGGTGCCCAAAAAAAAAGAGTGGAAAAAGGGGTGAAAGCAATGGCGGTGGCCGTGGCCATAAAAACGGATAACGGGCAAATAGTAAGGAAAATCTTCCCGACGCTGAGCATGTCTGCATCTTGGGGAAACGAGTGAGACCGGAGATAAGGGAATCAACACAAGCGGTCGACGGGGTCGGAAGGGAACTCGCAATGGGGAGCGTGGGTGGGTGCGGGCGCAGAGAAACCAAGCGCAGTCAGATTCCAGGGACGAGGCTCAAAGGCTGTTTGTCCATTTGCACAAATAATGAGTGTCGCAAATACAACAGGACAATACTAGGAAGCCAATGGGGTGGCGAGGCGGGACCACGCGCAACGCCAGTCAAAGCTCAAGCGGGGGGGGGGGATCAAGGTGCGCATAGCCCCGTGTTCGGCTTCTCTCCCGGTCGACCTCGCGGGGGCCTTCCGGGGGGATCTCCAAAAGATCGGGGTCGTGAAACATGGCCGTCGGCCTGCCTGAACTCTGTGGCCGAAAAGGAGGAGGGGGGGGTAATATCGCGGATAAAAGAAAAAAAAACCTTGGCTTCCGTGTCCTCTGCATCCTTCCGCTGCCTATTCCCAGCCACGCACACGGTCCGCCGTTGCAACGCGACGCCTGGGGTCAGATAGCCTGCAAACAAGCTCACGTACCAAAAGGGTTGGCAGTCAGAGCTGGTGGGGATGCCCAATTGTGAGGCTCAAACGTGCAAAAGGGCGGGGGGGGGAAAAAAAGGAAAAGCCCGGAGGGGCTCCCTCGGAGAAGAGGAAGGTGCGGCCTACCTAGAAGACGGTGCCAAAAAGCGCCTGGCACGGGCCGGGGGGGGGCCGGGGGGGGGGAAAAAGAGGGGGGGGAGGGGAGGGGAGGGAGAAGAAAGGGGAAGGGGGGAAGAGAGGGAAGGGGGAAAAAAAAGAAGGAGGGGGGGGGAAAGAAAAAGGAAGGGAAAGGAAAACTGCAAAAAAAGGAGAACAGGGGGAAGTGAAGGGTCTTGGGGGGGAAAGGAGAGAAAAAAATCTCTCATAGGAGACAGTAATCCCATGGACGCCACACGGCAGAGTGTGGCCCTCGACAATGACCTTGGGAAACAATGCCAAAATAATTGTGGAATAACCGCAAGTTTGACTTGGTCCTTTGCGGTCAGATGGTGGGGGTGGAGCGCTCGGGACCGGAGGGGGAGCTCGGTCCATCTCTGCGGGGGCGTATTCGGGCTGTCCTGGCCCCACCTGCAGCCTCCTCCGCGACGGCCTATAAAAGGGGGATAGCATCGACCCCGTCCCCGGGGGGGGGCGGGGGGGGGAGAAGGCCGCGATCCTCCAATTGCACTCGTAAAAATGGGGGGTCAGTATAACCAATCGTGTCAGCAAACGCACAAGATAGCAGCGCAACACTGACAGGATCCCTTTGAACCAGCGTGCGTCCCAACATGAAAATCCGATCTCCTCCCTGGTGAGGGTAGCAAAGCTCCTCATGACGATTAGTCCCATAGCATTGGCACAAAAAAAAAGGAGAAACCTATAAAAAAGGGTGTTGCAAAACAGGTCTTAATGCAAAAGGGGGGGGAAGAATAAACCGGCGAGAAGCCTAAAAGTTGGAAAAAATGATAGGGTAGTAGGAGGGGAGGGTGGAGTGAGTCTTGGAGTAAATCACAGGGGAGTCCCCGAGGCGGTCCGTCTGAGTATGTGGGGGGGGTCGCGAGCATGTGTGAGTGTGTACCCGTCCAGGAAATGACCACGTGTAAAGCCGCGAGAGTAGAAAGACGGCACGGCCCATCCCTACAACGCGGGTTAGTGTGCTGTGAGGCAAGGCAAACCTCAAGAAAGGCTCCGCGAGGGTGAACGGGGGCTGTGGGTCTATGAGGGCGGGGGAGCGGTCATGGAGGGCCCGGAAAGTAAAGGCCTGGTCCGTAAAAAAGAGGGAGCTTCCAAAACAGTACAACTCAGGGGACCGAGTGAGGTCAAGAAAGGGGTGGGGACGTTATGCGGTCGGGTAGGTAGTTCACGCGAAGTAATGTGGAGGGGAACACGTCGATCCAGTGGGAGGGGGGCACGAGCAAACCGATCGGAGTGCTGTGAATGTCCAACTCTCCGACGGAAAGTCGTAGCATAAACTCCAATATCGAAGATGGGAGGAAGGTGGTGGGGTAACGTCGTCGGATGGGGGAGTCTCACGGCGGGTACACGGCCACGGGAAAGGGAAAAGGGGGAGGGGGGGCGGCTTCGGGCAGTCGTAAGCGCGGGGGGAGAAAGGGGGGGGGAAAATAAGGGGTGTAGACCAATTCTCTGTAAAAACAATATAAGAGGGGGGTGGACGGGAGAAAGCAACTGGGGGGGATTGGGGGACTAAGGGGCCTAGTGGGTTCATGGGGGGGTACAGGTGCACAAGCATAGGGAGGGGGTACCACCGAGGATGGGGGGGGAGATAAGGGGGCTCTGGCTCAGAGGGCTCTTAAAAACAGAGGAGGAGGGACAAGAGGGAATCGGGGGGGCAAGGGTAAAAGGTGGTCAACGGTCGGGCTTCAAAGGACCGTTACATGTGGACGGCTCAAACGGGGCGGGCCTAACCTGCCTCGCGCGAAAAAGGGGTTTGGTGCAAAAAAACGCTGCGGGTGTACCCGAGAAGTGCCGGCTGGGGGTGCGCCTGGAAAAAAAAAAATATTGTGGGGTCGGCAGGCAGGCTGCGGAGAGGGAGGTGCGTGTGTTTCGACGTGAGTGTAAACTAGTTAAAAATAAGTGTTTGTGGCCGGGGGAAAAGTTGCGGGGGGGGGGGGGGGGCGGCCACATAAGGGGGGGGGAGATTAAATGCCAAGTAGATTGCAGGGGCGGAGACGGAAGGGGGGGCCGCCTCGTTGCGGCTCCAAGAGGCTGCCTTCGCTGAAATGGATGCGATTGAACGGCAAATGCCGCTGGGGTTGTCCAAACCAGGGGAGGCCAAGGCGAGTGTTCGCCCGGGGGTGCAAACCGGGCCCAAAAGTGGCCTAATCCGTGAAGCTAAAGAATCTCGAGAGGGTCCGGAGGGGAAGGGGACAGGGGGTGCGGGGGCCTGCAGACGCGGTGTCCAAGAGGTTGGGGGGGTGGGGAGTGCAGGGTAAGGTCACAAAGAGGGCCCGTATCAGTGGGGGGGGCACTGAAAGCTTGTTCATAGACTGAGTGCCATCGGTGGGGTGGGGGGGCGAAGGGGGGGGAAGAGGCAGCCGAAAAAGGTCGAAAAGACGTGTCCGACCTGATGGGGGAGGGGAAGGGGTAAAACCAAAAAAAGAAAAAAAAGTGGTAAAAGAAACAAAGGTGGGGTTGGGTCCTGGGTCAGGAAAAAATGGCTAGTCGGCGAAGAAAAGTGCTGGGGACTGAAAAAACATGAAGATGGTCAACAGAGCCGGTGTCAGAGAGAAAACCCTCACAAGGCCGGGGGGCTGCCGGGTAAGGGGACGGGGGGAAGGGCAGCGAATGAGGGAAGGCAGGGGGATGTCCGGAATAAAGAAAGGCGCTGGGGGGGGGGACGCCCTAATGGCCAGAACCTTATCCGAGGAAAATGGGGGGGGGGGGGAAAAGGAAAACCCCAGTAAAACATCTTAAATACGGGCCGTCCCCACACCTTCCCCTATTCCATATATTCCGTCTCGATAGGCTGGAATGGGGTAAGCCGCGAGGGGCGGAAGGGAAGGGGGGCACGCGACTTGATCGATAAAAAGCCCGTCGAAGGGGGGGGAAGGGGGTGGCGGGGGGGGGTAGGGGAGGTTAACTAAGGTCCCGGTGCCTGAGTGGGCCGGTATATTGCTCGACTGTAAGGGTTGATCACGGGCCCGCCAAAGGAGGGGATGGCTCGGGGGGATCTCTCAAGTGGGAACCGTGTTGACAAATAGGCGGGGCCCTGAGCCGGGGGGAAGGGGTGCCCTTTTTGAGGGCTGCAGGGGGGAGGGGGAGGGGAGGGGCGCAAAAGGGGAGATACAGGCCAGGGGAAAGCGGGGGCGGGGGCCCAGGTAAATCCAAATAAAGCGGACCCGGAATGGTCGGCGCGGGCAAAAAAGGTGCTGCAATTAGCCTCATGCAAGTGGCGTGCCAAAAAGGTTGCAGCACAGCGGGACGGACAAAAGGACAAGGCACCCAAAATACGCCAATTTGGGGGAGTGGCCTGTGGCAATCACACAAAGTGGGGGTCAAGGACCGCAAGAACGGAAGAACTCAAGTGAAGTACAAGGGAGGGACGAAGCGAGATGATAAAAAGTTGAGTAAAGGAACGCATTGGTGGGTCAAGGAAAGAAGGGGTGAGAGAGGGGGGGGAAAAGGGAAGGAGGTGGGGCGGGGGGGGCGGGGAAAAAAAAGGAGGAGAGGAAAAAAGGGGAAAAGGAAAGAAAAGGGGACAAGGGGGAAGCGAAAACGGTCATAGTTCTCGGGGGGAAAAAAAAAAAGAGGGATAAACACTTCTTGGAGGGAGAAAGTGTCAGTAAGGGCGATCCAAACTTAGACATCCACAGTGGAAGGAAAAGGGGAGTGCGGTTTAACCGGGATTGTGGATCCTGGGGGGGTCAGGGGCTTTGGACAAAAGGTAAGGGTGTGTGCGAGGGCCGGGGTGCCGATATGATCATCTACGCGCGAAGAAGAACCTGACGCGGGGGGTCCTGCTGTGGCCGTGTGGGGGCGGTGGAAAAACGGCGGGATCAATGCCGCAAGGAAGAGGGGACCTATGTTGATTATGTGAAAACCATATAAGATGTAGGTGGGGGGCAAGCCAGGGTTCCAAAGGGCCAAGGGCTTGCCCGTAGAATGCGCGAAAAAGGAATGGTGTGGGACGGACGACACATTTGGGGTGTAACCCTCCCTGCCCGAAAGTATCAGTTGGCAACTCACTGTAAGAAGGGTACTAGGGGGGGTGGTCCAGCTGGACGTGGCCCATGAGGGCCCGTTACCGGAAGGGTGCCGCGATTGGGTTATACAGCCGTTTGCTTGTCAGTTTCGGTCCATGTTATGCAAGCACTCGGGTCTAGTGAACGCAGCAGGCGAACATAGGTGCACCGCGACAGAGGGAAAACGAAACAGTCCAGAGATCTCCTTGTGCCAGCATCCAGCGAGGGAGAAGAAGGGTCTCACGGTATGGTCCCCATCGGAAACCAGCTGTATCAGAAGTCCGTGGGTAATTATAACAACAACAAAAGGAGGAGCACAGATGCGCTGTAAACAGGTGGGGCGCCAATGGGGGCCGACGCACTTATCGCCCGGGGAGTCCAACTTTCTCCACTGGAATGCCAAAAAGGTTACAGAGTGGGGTAGGGAAAATACAGGCGGGTTCCACGCCTTATCTGACAGGAGGTTGGGGAGGAAAAACGGGGAAGAGATATTAGACGGGTCTGTTATGGCCTGGTAATTTTGACCGGAGAATGAGTCTACCTTGCTGGACACAGTGGAGCGGGGTCGCAAAACACGCCTCAAAGACCCGGATATCGGTGGGCTCTTCCACCAAGGGCACGATGGTCTGGAGGTGCCGTGGGGACCGTTAGGCGGCCTAACGTGGCGCGGCCGTCGAAAAGTGAAGACGGCTGGGAGGGCGAATATCGGCGAGGAGGGGGGCACAAAATTTGGTGGGGCAGTCGCGGGGTTGGGGGCATGGTTGGGTCTGCTGATACTCTGTGCAGGTGGGTCTGAGGCTAGATGTGTGCTATGGCTAACAGTCAAGGCGGAGATTACCTTGGCCCAGTGGGGGAAAAAAAAGGGGGGAAAGGGGGGGGGCAGGTGAGACCAATGGCCTCATCAGGTCCTCTGTTGTTCTAGCTTGAATTAAGTACTCAGTCAGGACAGGCTAGTGAGGTGTGGCGGGGGTCCGTGGGGCTCAGTGGTTGAGGGTTCCATGTACGCTACCGTACGGCTCAGATCCTGATCCCGAACCTGGGATCAATCCGGAACACAGGGCGTCAGGACGTTTCCCTGCAAGGATCACAAGCTTCTCCCTCTGCCCTTCCGTGTGGCCTGTACTCGTGTGCGGGGGGGTGGGGGGTCGTCTCGGGCTCAAAATCTGTGGGGTCGGGGGTCTCGGTTAGAAAAATAAATAACAAAAAGACCCTTGACACTCCAGCAGCCTATACAAGGCTTCTTTCTGTGCTCAAAAACTTTCTACATGGCCGTCAAGGGTCGCTGACACTTCAAGTCTGATCTGTGTCAATAGCGGATACTTTTCCCAAAACTGCACGAGGACCGGCAGGGTTACATCAGTGGCGGCAGTTGTGTAGGCGCGGGGGGATGGGTGTCTAGGGTAAAAGCCAATGGAGAGAGAACCAGGAAGAGAAGCTCCGGCTGGCGAGGTTGCCATTAAAGGTACTTGCAATGCTTCAAGCACCTGTGCGAATCCTAGCTGGTGGTGACAAGAGATGGGTGGGGGTCAGTGTTGGGTTGTTCCTAACCATTGCCACACGGCTCCATGAGGGGAATGCAGATGTGCTAAAAACGTGTAAGCCACGAAAACGAGGGATAAGAACTGGGAATAGAAATGGGCTACAGCAAGTTCGCGACATGGACTACCACAAAAAGAGTCAGACTTGAGCAGCTGGCGGAATAATCAATGGCTGAACAAAGAATATCGAGCGGTACCGAGGATTGATTAAAAACAACACCCCGCTACAAAATGTTCGACAGACGAGTTCTACTTAGTAATGGTAAGGGGGTAGGGAAGCCCATCGGGATGCCCCTAAAAAAAAGAAAGGTCGTGGGGTGGAGAACGGCGAAACCAAAACGGGACAGCTTCACTAGACCATGTTTGGAAATTGGGGCACCAAAGAAAGAAAATAAAAGGGGAAACTTTCTCACTTGGTCTGTGTGAGGGGAACAAAGGGTAAAACTTATATACTACAAAAAAGAGCAGTAATAAACAAGGAGAACCAGGGGAGAGCTGTCATTGGCCCATGCCCTCGAAGCTATTGCCCTATCGGTGACCGGTAAAAGGGGGGCGGACCAATCCTCAGAAGTTGGCTGTTGTTGAGGCGGGTGATGAGTGCATCGCACATAGAGGTTCACGAATACTACTCACACCGTTGTGCACACATGCGCTCATGAAACTTCAGTCCTCTTCTTGCTCTTCCACCCATTTCTCTACTTATTCTGTCACTATTTTTTTTATTTACTTCTTGTTTAGAGAGAGCGAGAGACGCATCGGCAGGGCTTTATGGAGGGAGGGGTCAGAGAGAGACAGACCTCTCCAGCACAGTACAGTAGAC
>NW_023330126.1:0-25342 GCF_011100685.1 Canis lupus familiaris
TCCAAGCAAAGTTGCGAACCAATGTCAGACCCATCGTAGGATACGGCACGCGATTCGCACACGTAGAAACGTTGAGGTGTTGACGTGCGTGATGTGGTCGGTGTGCGGGCATGTGTCGTTACCACTGTCATGGTGTGAAGTGCCATAGGTCCCCCACCTTGGAAGACTCACCGTACGTGGTGACTTTTTGTCACCCCGGGGACTCACCTGGACCTGCTTACCTTTGTTCCCCACTCTGGGCCCTCAAGTCGACTTGTTGACCATGGTCTCCAAGCCGGCCTCACATGGACCTGTTGCCTCTGATCCCACCGGGGCCTCAAGTGTACCGGGTATCTCTGGTCCTAACCGGGCTTCATCTAGACCTAGTGACTCTGGTCCCCACTGAGCTTCACCTGGATATGGTGACTCTGGTCCCACCTGGACCTCTCCTGGCCCTGGTGACTCTCTTTCCAACATGGACCTCACATGGATCTGTTGCCTTGGTCCTCAGTTTAGCCTCTCCTGGACATGGTGTCTCTCATCCCCACTTTCACCTAACTCAGAACTGCTGAATCATGCCCCACCTAGGCCGCACCCAGACCTGGTGACTCTTGTCCCCAGCCATGCCTCAATTCGACCTGATGATCTTGTCCTCAGTGGGCCTCACATGGACCTGGGACTCAGCTGGATTGAGTGGCTCTGGTTCCCACAAGGGGCTCACCTGATTTTGGTGACTCGGTCTTATTCTATGCCTCACCAGGACTAGTGATTCTGTTCCCATTTGCGCCTGCATGACCCTAGTGACTCTGGTCCTCACCCAGGCATCATTGGGATCTGGATAATCTATTCCACACCAGGGCGACACTCTGACCAGGGACCTATGGTCCCATTCTGGTCTCAAATTAAACTGGGTATGGTTATCCCTCTGGGCCTCACCCTTACCTGGTGACTCTGGTCACCCCTTGGGCTTCTCCTGGGCCTGGTGAATCTAGTCCTTAGCTGGTCCACACCTGGATCTGGTGACAGGTCGCCACCTGGGACTGACCTGGACTTGGTGAATCCTGTTGCCACCTGCGCCTCACCTGGACCTTCTGACTGTGTTCCCACCTGGACCTCCCTGGCTCTGGTGGCTCTGGTCCTATATGGCCCTCTCCTGGTCCTGGTTCCTGGTTCCTTCTGGCCTCACCTAGAACACATGACTCTGATCCATATTTGGGCCTCTCCTGGACCTGTTGCCTCTGGTCCTTACTGGGCATCATTGGGACCTTGACACTCTCTTATATACCTGGGCCTCACCTGGACCTGGTGACTGTGATCCCACCTGTGCCTCACCTGGACGAGTGTCGGGTTCCCACAGGGACCTCACCTGGACCTGGTGACTCAGGTCCTCATATGGGCATCATGGGACCTGGTTTCTCAGGTCCACCATTGGGGCCCTCACCTGGACCTAGTGATTCTCTTCCCACTCTGGGCTCACCTGAAGTGGTGACTCTGGTCCATCTGGATGTCTCCTGTACCAGGTGATTCTGGTACCCCTGTAGGCCTCAACTAGATCTGGTGACTCTGGTCCTCAACTGGGCCTCACCTGGACCTAGTGAATATGCTCCATCTGGGCCTCATTTGACCTGGTGACTCTTGTCCTTCCTGGAGGCATCATCGGGACATGGCTCCACTGCATGACGTGCAGGTTGGCCTCCCTGGACCTGGTAACTCTGGTCCCTACCTGGGCATCATCGGGACATGGTTTCCACTGCATGGCCTGCAGGTGGCCTCACCTGGACCTGGTAACTCTAGTCCCTACCTGGGGCATCATCGGGACATGGTTCCTCTGATGGCCTGCAGGTTGCCCTCACCTGGCCCAGTGAGTGGGGTTGAAACCTGGGCCTCACCCATGCCTGGTGATACAGGTCCCCACGTGGGTCTTACTGGACCTTGTGAATCTGGTCCTTACCTGGACCTCACCCGGAACTGGTAACTCTGGTCACCACCTGGGAATCACCTGGGCCTGGTGAATCTGGTCCCATCTGGGCCTCACAAAGTCCTGGTCACTTTGTTCCCCACCTGGGCCTGATTGCTGTGGACTCCTCTTGGCCTCACCTTGAAACTGGTGACTCTGATCCTAACGGGTCTCACCCAGATCTGGTGACTCTGGTCCTCACTGTGGACCATTAAGACCTGATACTTTGTACACACCTGAGCCTCACCTGGACATGATGACTCTGGATCCCCTCTGGGCCTCAGCCTGACATGGTGACTCTGGTCCCCATCTGGATGTCACCTAGACCAGGTGAATCTGGACCCCTCTAGGCCTCAACTTGACCTGGTGACTCTGGTCCTCAACTGGGCCTCACCGGGACTAGTGAACATGCTCCCCACCTGCGCTCATCTGGACCTGGTGACTCGGTTCTACGTGGGCATCATCGGGACATGGTTACTCTATTCCTCTCTGGGACTGACCTAATCCTGGTAACTCTGGTCCTGACTTTGGCCTCTTCTCTACCAGGTGACTCTGGCTCCACCTGGGTCTCACCTGTAACTGGTGACTCTGATCCAAATCATGGCCTCACCAGACCTGGTGACTGTGGTTTCCCATCGGGACCTCACCTGGTCCTCATGTCTCTGGTCTCACCTGGGCCTCACCAGGACTTGGTGTTTCTCATACCCACCTGGGTCGCATCAGGATATGGTTACACTCTTCACTAACAGTGACCCAGCCGGACCTATTATCTCTGGTCTTCACCTCGCCACAATGGACATGGTGACACTGGTTACCACCTGGATCTCACCTGGAACATGGTGAGTCTGATATCCACCTGGGCCTCAATGTAACTGGTGATTCTCGTTCCCACGTGGACATCATGTGGACTGCTGGCTGCAATGTTTCTAGCTTCTCATGCACCTCGTGGCTGGTCCCCACCAGGGCCTCACCGTGAACTGTTGGTGTGGTTGCCACCTGCACCTCACCTGGACTTTGCTGATTTTTGTCCTGCCCCTGAGACTACCCTGGATCTGGTGCCTGTGGTCCCCACCCTGTAGGCTTCACCCTGGATTTGGGGACTCCGGTTCCATCTGGGCCTCACCTGGCCCTGATGACCATGGTCCTCAACTGGAGGCCCAATTGGCGACCCGGTGCACTGTGTTCCACAACTGGAACTCACCTGGACCATGTGACTCTAGTCCCCCTCTGGGTCTCACCGTGCCCTAGGGACTGTGAATCCAACTTTGGCCTGACTTGGACCTGCTGACGCGGGTTGCCACCTCGGCCTGACCTCGAACTGTTGACTCTGGTTCTTTCAAGGGCCTCCCCCGTACCTGGTGATGCTGGTCCCCACCTGAGCCTCACCTGGGACGTGGTGAACTCTTGTGAACACCGGGACTCACCTGGACCTGCTTACTGTGTTCCACACCTGGGCGTCAAGTACGAAGTGTTGACCATGGTCCCCAAGGCGGCCCCACATGGTACTGTTGCCTCTAATCCCCACCGGGGCCTCACGTGTACCTGGTAACTCTGGTCCTCACCTGGGCCTCATCTGGACCTAGTGACTCTGGTCCCCACCTGGGCTTCACCTGGGTCTGGTGACTCTGGTCCACACCTGGACCTCACCTGTAACTGGTGACTCTTATCCTAAGCATGGCCTCACCTGACTTGGTGACTCTGGTCCCCATTAGGATGTAACCTGGACCAGGTGATTCTGGTACCCCTCTAGGCCTCAACCAGTTCTGGTGACTCTGGTCCTCAATTGGCTTCACCTGGACCTAGTGAATATGCTCCATCTGGGCCTCATTTGGACCTGGTGACTGTCGTCCCTGCCTGGGCGTCATCGGGACATGGTTCCGCACATGGCCTGCAGGTTGGCCTCACCTGGACCTGGTGAGTGGGATTGCCACCTGTGGCTAACCCATACCTGGTGACTCAGGTCCCCACGTGGGCCTCTTGGACCTGGTGAATCTGGTCCTTACCTCTTCTTCTCCCAACCTGGGTACTCTGGTCATCACCTGGGCCTCACTTGGACAAGGTGAACTGGTCCCCATCTGGGCCTCACCCAGTCCTGGTTACTTTGTTCCCCACCTGGAACTGATTGCTGTGGACTCTTTCTTTGCCTCACCTGGAACTGGTGACTCTGATCCTATCTGCGCGTCACCCAGATCTGGTGACTCTGGTCCTCATCTGGGCATCATTGGTACCTGGTGACTCAGTTTCACCCCTGAACCTCACCTGGACATGATGACTCTGGAACCTCTTTGGGCCTCACCCTGTCCTGGTGACTCTGGTCCCCATCTGGATGTCACTTTGACCAGGTGATTCTGGTACCCCTCTGAGCCTCAACCAGAACTGGTGACTCTGGTCCTCTACTGGGCCTCACCTGGACCTAGTGAATATGCTCCATCTGGGCCTCATTTGGACCTGGTGACTCTGGTCCCTACCTGGGCATCATCGGGACATGGTTCCACTGCATGGCCTGCAGGTTGCCATCACCTGGACCTGGTAACTCTGGTTCCTACATGTACATCATCGGGACACGGTTCCTCTGCATGGCGCGAAGGATGGCCTCTCCTGGACCTGGTGAGTTTGGTTGCAACCTGTGCCTCACCCGTACCTGGGGACACAGGTCCCTGCTTGGGCCTCTTGGACCTGGTGAATCTGGTCCTTACCTGGTCGTCTCCCAGCCCCGGGTTCTCTGGTCACCACCTGGGCCTCACCTTGACCTGGTGAATCTGGTCACCATCTGGGCCTCACCCAGTCCTGGTGACTTTGTTCCCCACCTGAATCTGATTGCTGTGGACTCTTTCTTGGCCTCACCGGGAACTGGTGACTCTGATCCTATGTGCGCATTACCCAGACCTGGTGACTCTGCTCCTCAACTGGGCATCTTTGGTACCTGGTGACTCTGTTCCACACCTGAGCCTCACCTGGACATGATGACTCTGGAACCTCTCTGGGCCTCATCCTGACCTGGTGACTCTGGTCCCCATCTGGATGTCACCTGGACCAGGTGATTCTGGTACCCCTCTAGGCCTCAACCAGGTCCTGTGACTCTGGTCCTCCATTGGACCTCACCTGGACCTAGTGAATATGCTCCATCTGGATCTCATTGGACCTGATGATTCTGATCCCTACCTGGGCATCATCGGGACATGGTTCCACTGCATGGACTTCAGGTTGGCCTCACCTGGACCTGTTAACTCTGGTCCCTACCTGGGCATCATCGGGACATGGTTCCGCTGCATGGCCTGCAGGTTGGCCTCACCTGGACCTGGTAACTCTAGTCCCTACCTGGGCATCATCGGGACATATTTCCTCTGCATGGCCTGCAGGTTGTTCTCACCTGGACCTGGTGAGTGGGGTTGCCACCTGGGCCTCACTCATACCTGGTGACAAAGGCCCCACGTGGGCCTCACTTGGACCTGGTGAATCTGGTCCTTACCTGGTGGTCACCCGGAACTGGTAACTCTGGTCACCACATGGGAATCACCTGGGCCTGGTGAATCTGGTCCCCATCTGGGCCTCACCCAGTCCTGTTGACTTTCTTCCCCACCTGGACCTGATTGCTGTGGACTCCTTCTTGGCTAACCTGGAACTGCTGACTCTGATGCTAACTGGGCCTCACCCAGATCTGGTGACTCTGGTCCTCACCTGTGGACCATTATGACCTGGATACTCTGTTCCACACCTGAGCCTCACCTGGATATGTTGACTCTGGATCCCCTCTGGGCCTTATCCTGACATTGGGACTCCGGACCCCATCTGGATGTCACCAGACCAGGTAAATATGGTACCCCTCTAGGTCTCACCTAGACCTGGTGACTCTGGTCCTCAACTGGGCCTCAACGGGACCTAGTGAACATGCTCCCCACCTGCGCCACATCTGTGCCTGGTGACTCTGGTTCTACCTTGGCATCATCGGGACATGGTTACTCTATTCCCACTTGGAGTGACCTGATCCTGGTAACTCTGGTCCTGACTTTGGCCTCTTCTGTTCCAGGTGACTCTGGCTCCACATGGGCCTCACCTGTAACTGGTGATTGTCGTTCCCACATGGACATTATGTGGACCTGGAGGCTGCAGTGTTTCTAGCTTCTCATGTACCTCGTGACTCTGGTCCCCACCACGGCCTCACCGGGACCTGGTGAGTGTGGTTGCCACCTGCACCTCACCTGGACCTGGTGATTCTGGCCTGCACCTGAGACTACCCTGGATCTGGTGACTGTGGTCTCCACCTGGGCTTCACCTGGATTTGGGGACTCCGGTCCCCATCTGGGCGTCACCTGGCCCTGTTGACCATGGTACTCAACTGGGCAAAATTGGGACCTGGTGACTGTGTTCCACACCTGGACCTCACCTGGACCAGGCGACTCTGGTCTCCCTCTGGGTCTCACCGTGCCCTAGTGACTGTGAACCCGACTTTGGACGGACTTGGACCTGCTGACCCTGGTTCCCACCTGCGACTGACGTCGTACTGTTGACTCTGGTACTTTCAAGGGCCTCCCCTGGACCTGGTGATCCTGGACCCCACCTGGGCCTCACCTGGACGTGGTAACTTTTGTCACCACCGGTTACTCACCTAGACCTGGTTACTGTGTTCCACACCTGAGCCTCAAGTAGACCTGTTGACCATGGTCCCCAAGCCTGCCTCACATGGACCTGTTGCCTCTGATCCCCACCGGGGCCTCTCGTGTACCTGGTAACTCTGGTCCTCACCTGGGCATCATTGGTCCTGGTGACTCTGTTCCATACCTGAGGCTCCCCTGGACATGATGACTCTGGAACCTCTATGGCTATCAACCTGACCTGGTGACTCTGGTCCCCATATGGATATCACCTGGACCAGGGGATTATGGTAGCCCTCTGGGCCTCAACCAGGTCTGGTGACCCTGGTCCTCAAATGGGCCTCACCTGGACCTAGTGAATATGCTCCATCTGGGCCTCATTTGGACCTGGTGACTCTGGTCCCTATGTGGGCATCATCGGGACATGGTTCCACTGCATGACCTGCAGGTTGGCCTCACCTGGACCTGGTAACTCTGGTCCCTACCTGGGCATCATCGGGACATGGTTCCACTGCATGGCCTGTAGGTTGGCCTCACCTGAACCTGGTAACTCTCGTGCCTACCTGAGCATCTTTGGGACCTGTTTCCTCTGCATGGCCTGCAGGTTGGCCTCACCTGGAACTGGTGAGTGGGTTTGTCACCTGGGCCTCACCCTTGCCTAGTGACACAGGTCCCCACGTGGGCCTCACTTGGACCTGGTGAATCTGGTCTTACCTGGTGGTCACCCGGAACTGGTAACTCTGGTCACCACATGGGAAACACCTGGGCCTGGTGAATCTGGTCCCCATCTGGGCCTCACCCAGTCCTGTTGACTTTCTTCCCCACCTGGACCTGATTGCTGTGGACTCCTTCTTGGCTAACCTGGAACTGCTGACTCTGATGCTAACTGGGCCTCACCCAGATCTGGTGACTCTGGTCCTCACCTGTGGACCATTATGACCTGGATACTCTGTTCCACACCTGAGCCTCACCTGGATATGTTGACTCTGGATCCCCTCTGGGCCTCAGCCTGACATGGGGACTCCGGACCCCATCTGGATGTCACCAGACCAGGTAAATATGGTACCCCTCTTGGTCTCACCTAGACCTGGTGACTCTGGTCCTCAACTGGGCCTCAACGGGACCTAGTGAACATGCTCCCCACCTGCGCCACATCTGTGCCTGGTGACTCTGGTTCTACCTTGGCATCATCGGGACATGGTTACTCTATTCCCACTTGGAGTGACCTGATCCTGGTAACTCTGGTCCTGACTTTGGCCTCTTCTGTTCCAGGTGACTCTGGCTCCACATGGGACTCACCTGTAACTGGTGACTCTGATCCTAAGCATGGCCTCACCTGACCTTGTGACTGTGGTTCCCATCGGGACCTCAACTGGACTTCATGTCTCTGGTCCCACTTAGGCCTCACCAGGATCTGTTGTCTCTGCCACCCACCTGGGTAGCATCAGGATATGGTTACACTGTTCACTAACAGTGACCCAGCCGGACCTATTAACTCTGGTCTTCACCTGGGCCACACCTGGACATGGTGACACTTTTTCCCACGTGGGTCTCACCTGGACTTGGTGAGTCGGATCCCCACCTGGTCCTCACCTGTAACTGGTGATTCTCGTTCCCACATGGAGATCATGTGGACCTGTTGGCCGCAGTGTTTCTAGCATCTTTTTTTAAATTTTTATTTATTTATGATAGTCACAGAGAGAGAGAGAGGCAGAGACACAGGCAGAGGGAGAAGCAGCCTCCATGCACCGGGAGCCCGACGTGGGATTCGATCCCCGGTCTCCAGGATCGCGCCCTGGGCCAAAGGCAGGCGCCAAACCGCTGCGCCACCCAGGGATCCCATGTGTTTCTAGCTTCTCATGTACCTCGTGACTCGGGTCCCCACCAGTGCCTCACCGGGACCTGGTGAGTTTGGTTGCCACCTGCACCACACCTGGACCTGGTGATTCTGGTCTGCACCTGACACTACCCTGGATCTTGTGACTGTGGTCCCCACCTGTGCTTCACCTGGATTTCGGGACTCCGGTCCCCACCTCGGCCTCACCTGGCCCTGTTGACCATGGTCCTCAACTGGGCAAAATTGAGACCTGGTGACTGTGTTCCACAACTGGACCTCACCTGGACCAGGTGACTATGCTCCCCCTCTGGGTCTCACCGTGCCCTAGTGACTGTGAATTCCACTTTGGCTTGACTTGGACCTGCTGACCCTGGTTGCCACCTGCGCCTGAACTCGAACTGTTGACGCTGGTTCTTTCAAGGGCCTCCCCTGTACCTGGTGATCCTGCTCCCACCTGGGACTCACCTGGACGTGGTGACCTTTGTAACCACGGGGGACTCACCTGGACCTGCTTACTGTGTTCCACACCTGGGTCTCAAGTGGACCTGTTGATCATGGTCCCCAAGCCGTCCTCACATGGACCTGTTGCCTCTGATCCCCACCGGATCCTCACGTGTACCTGGTAACTCTGGTCTTCACCTGGGCCTCATCTGCACCTAGTGACTCTGGTCCCCACCTGGGATTCACCTCGATCTGGTGACTCTGGTCCCCACCTGGACTTCACCTGGATCTAGTGACTCTGGTTTCCACCTGGACCTCTCCTGGACCTGGTGACTCTCTTTCCAACATGGACCTCACCTGGATCTGGTGACTCTTGTACTCAGTTTGGCCTCACCTGGACCTGGTGTCTCTCGTCCCCACTTTGACCTAACTCAGAACTGCTGAATCTTTCCCCACCTAGGCCGCACACAGACCTGGTGACTCTTGTCCCCAGCTATGCCTCAATTCGACCTGGTGAATCTGGTCCTCACGTGGCCTTCACATGGACCTGGGACTCAGCTGGATAGAGTGGCTCTGGTTCCCACAAGGGGCTCACCTCATACTGGTGACTGTGGTCTTTTTCTGTGACTCACCAGGACCTAGTGATTCTGTTCCCCATCTGGGCCTGCATGGCCCTAGTGACTCTGGTCCTGACCCAGGCATCATTCGGAACTGGATACTCTATTCCACACCTGGGCCTCACTTTGACCACGGACCACTGGTCCCATTCTGGGCCTCAAACTAAACTGGTTACTTGGTTCCCCTTCTGGGCCTCACCCTTACCTGGTAAATCTGGTCACCCCTTGGGCTTCACTTGGGCCTGGTAAATCTGGTCCTTAGCTGGTCCGCACATGGATCTGGTGACTGTTCGCCACCTGGGCCTCACATGGACTTGGTGAATCCTGTTGCCACCTGCACCTCACCGGGACCTTCTGACTCTTTTCCCACCTGGCATCAATGGGACATCGTTACTCTGTTCCCCACCCGGGCCTCACCTGGACATGATAACTTTGCTCCACACTTTGGCCTCAACTGGTCCTGATGACGCTGGTCCCCCCACCTAGGCCTCAATCTGGACCTGGTGACTGTGGTCCCCACCTCTTTCTCACCTGGACCTGGTGTCTCTCGTTCCCACATGAACCACACCTGGACCTGGTGATGGTGGTGTTCTTGAAGACGCACATTTACCTGGTGACTCCGGTCCCCACTAGGGCCTCACCTGGATCTGGTGACACTGGCCTGAAGGTTGTCCTCACCTGGACCTGGTGAGTGGGGTTGCCACCCCATACCTGGTGACTCAGTTCCACACGTGGGCCTCTTGGACCTGTTAATCTGGTCGTTAACTGGTCCTCTCCCAGACCCGGGGACTCTGGTCCCCAACTGGGCCTCATCTGGACCTGTGAATCTGGTCCCCATCTGGGCCTCACCCAGTCCTGGTGAATTTGTTCCCCATCTGAATCTGATTGCTGTGGCCTCTTTCTTGGCCTCACCGGGAACTGGTGACTCTGATCCTATCTGCGCGTCACCCAGACCTGGTGACTCTGGTCCTCACCTGGGCATCATTGGTACCTGGTGACTCTGTTCCACACCAGAGCCTCACCTGCACATGATGACTCTGGAACCCCTCTGGGCCTCACCCTGACCTGGTGATTCTGGTCCCCATCTGGATGTCACCTGGACCACGTGTATCTGGTACCCCTCTAGGCCACAACCAGATCTGCTGACTCTGGTTCTCAACTGGGCCTCACCTGGACCTAGTGAATATGCTCCATCTGGGCCTCATTTGGACCTGGTGACTCTGGTCACTACCTGGGCATCATCGGGACATGGTTCCACTGCATGACCTGCAGGTTGGCCTCACCTGGACCTGGTAACTCTGGTCCCTACCTGGGCATCATCGGGACATGGTCCACACATGGCCTGCAGTTTGGCCTCACCTGGACCCGGTAACTCTAGTTGCTACCTGGGCATCATCGGGACATGGTTCCTCTGCATGGCCTGCAGGTTGGGCTCACCTGGACCTGGTGAGTGGCGTTGTCACCTTTGCCTCACCCATGCCTGGTGACACAGGTCCCCACGTGGGCCTCACTTGGACCTGGTGAATCTGGTCCTAACCTGGTCCTCACCCGAAACTCCTAAATCGGGTCACCACCTAGGAATCACCTGAACCTGGTTAATCTGGTCCCCATCTGGTCCTCATCTAATCCTGGTGACTAAGTCACCCCACCTGGACCTGATTGCTGTGGACTCCTTCTTGGCCTCACCTGGAACTGGTGGCTCTGATCCTAAGCATGGCCTCACCTGACCTCGTGACTGTGGTTCCCATCAGGACTTCACCCGGACCTCATGTCTCTGGTCCCACCTGGGCCTCACCAGGACCTGGTGTCTCTCGTACCCACCTGGGTAGCATTAGGATATGGTTACACTGTTCACTAACAGTGACCCAGCCGGACCTATTAACTCTGGTCTTCACCTGGGCCACACCTGGACATGGTGACACTGGTTCCCACCTGGGTCTCACCTGGACATGGTGAGTCGGATCCCCACCTGGTCCTCATTTGTAACTGGTGATTCTCGCTCCCACATGGACATCATGTGGACCTGGTGGCTGCAGTGTTTCTAGCTTCTCATGTACCTCGTGACTCTGATCCCCACCAAGGACTCACCGGGACCTGATGTGTGTGGTTGCCACCTCCGCCTCACCTGGACCTGGTGATTCTGGTCTGCACCTGAGACTAACCTGCATCTGGTGACGTGGTCCCCACCTGGGCTTCACCTGTATTTTGGGACTCCGGTCCCCACCTGGGCCTCACCTGGCCCTGTTGTCCATGGTCCTCACCTGGGCGAAATCGGAACCGGTGACTGTGTTCCACAACTGGACCTCACCTGGACCACATGACTCTGGTCCTTCTCTGGGTCTCACCGATCCCTAGTGACTGTGAAACCCACTTTGGCCTGACTTGGACCTCCTGACACTTGTTGCCACCTGCGCCTGACCTCGAACTGTTGACTCTGGTTATTTCAAGGTCCTCCCCTGTACCTGGTGATCCTGGTCCCACCAGGGCCTCATCTGGACATGGTGACACTTTTCAACACGGAGGACTCACCTGGACCTGCTTACTATGTTCCACTCCTGGGCCTCAAGTAGACCTGTTGACCATGGTCCCCAAGCCGGCCTCACATAGACCTGTTGCCTCTGATCCCCACCGTGGCCTCACTTGTACCTGGTAACTCTGGTCCTCACCTGGGCCTCAACCGGACATAGTGACTCTGGTCCACAACTGGGCTTCACGTGATCTGGTGACTCTGGTCCACACCTGGACCTCTCCTGGACCTGGTGACTCTCTTTCCGACATGGACCTCACCTGGATCTGGTGACTCTGGTCCTC
Source organism: Canis lupus familiaris (assembly GCF_011100685.1). Classification (NCBI taxonomy): domain Eukaryota; kingdom Metazoa; phylum Chordata; class Mammalia; order Carnivora; family Canidae; genus Canis; species Canis lupus. The sequence goes on from NW_023330126.1 coordinate 12,235, forward strand.
AGTTTGGCCTCACCTGGACCTGGTGTCTCTCGTCCCCATTTTGACCTAACTCAGAACTGCTGAATCTTGCCCCACCTAGGCCGCACCCAGACCTGGTGACTCTTGTCCCCAGCTATGCCACAATTCGACCTGATGAATCTCGTCCTCACGTGGGCCTCACATGAGCCTGTGACTCAGCTGGAGAGAGTGGCTCTGGTTCCCACAAGGGGCTCACCTGATACTGCTGACTGGGGTGTGTTTCTATGCCTCACCAGGACCTAGTGATTCTGTTCCCCATCTGGTCCTGCATGGCCCTAGTGACTCTGGTCCTCACCCAGGCATCACTGGGATCTGGATACTCTATAACCCACATGAGCCTCACTTTGACCAGGGACCTCTGGTCCCATTCTGGGCCTCAAACAAAATGGTTACTATGGTTCCCCCTCTGGGCCTCACCCTTACCTGGTGACTCTGGTCACCCCTTGGGCTTCACTTGGGCCTTGTGTCTGGTCCTTAGCTGGTCTGCACCTGGATGTGGTGACTTGTCGCCACCTGGGCTTCACCTGGACTTGGTGAATCCTGTTGCCACCTGCAACTCACCTGGACCTTGTGACTGTGGCCACACCTGGACCTCACCTGGATCTGGTGGCTCTGGTTCCCATATGGGGCTCTCCTGGACCTGGTTCCTGTGGTCTCCATCTGGCCTCACCTGGAACACAATGACTCTGATCCATATCTGGACCTCTCCTGGACCTGTTGACTCTGGTCCTTACCTAGGCATCATTGGGACCTGGATACTCTCTTATATAACTGGGCCTCACCTGGACCTGGTGACTGTGGTCCCACTTGGGCCTCACCTGGACGAGGTGACTGGTTCCCACAGGGACCTCACCTGGACCTGGTGACTCAGGTCCTCATATGGGCATCATGGGACCTGGTTTCTCAGTTCCACATCGGGGCCTCACCTGGACCTAGTGATTCTCTTCCCCCTCTGGGCCTCTTCCTGACGTGCTGACTCTGCTTCCCACCTGGATATCACCAGAACCGGGTGACTCTGGTCCCCCTCTGGGACTCACCCGGAGCTTGGGACACTGGTCCTCAGCTGGGCCTCAACAGGACCTGGTGAATCTACTCCTCACTTAGACCTCGTCTGGACCTTGTGACTCTTTTCCCACCTGGCATCAATGGGACATGGTTACTGTGTTCCCCACCTGGGCCTCACCTGGACATGATAACTTTGCTCCACACTTTGGCCTCAACTGGTCCTGATGACTCCGGTCCCCCCACCTAGGCCTCAATCTGGACCTGGTGACTGTGGTCCCCACCTATTTCTCACTTGGACCTGGTGACTCTCGTTCCCAGATGAACCACACGTGGATCTGGTGACTGTCGTGTTCTTGTAGACTCACATTTACCTGGTGACTCCGGTCCCCACTAGGGACTCACCTGGATCTGGTGACTCTGGCCTGCAGGTTGGCCTCACCTGGACCTGGTGAGTGGGGTTGCCACCTGGGGCTCACCCTTACATGGTGACTATGGTCCCCATCTGGATGTCACCTTGACCAGGTGAATCTGGTACCCCTCTGGGCCTCAACTAGACCTGGTGACACTGGTCCTCAACTGGGCCTCACCGGGACCTAGTGAATATGCTCCCCACCTGAGCCTCATCTGGACCTGGTGACTCGGGTTCTACCTGGGCATCATCGGGTCATGGTTACTCTATTCCCCACTGGGACTGACCTGATCCTGGTAACTCTGGTCCTGACTTTTGGCTCTTCTGTACCAGGTGACTCTGGCTCCAACTGGGCCTCACCTGTATCTGTTGAATCTGATCCTAAGCATGGACTCACCTGACCTGATGTCTGTGGTGCCCATGGGACCTCACCTGGTCCTCATGTCTCTGGTCTCACCTGGGCCTCACCAGGACTTGGTGTCTCTCGTACCCACCTGGGTAGCATCAGGATATGGTTACACTGTTCACTAACAGTGACCCAGCCGGACCTATTAACTCTGGTCTTCACCTGGGCCACACCTGTACATGGTGACACTGGTTCCCACCTGGGTCTCACCTGAACATGGTGAGTCGCATCCCCACAGGGTCCTCTCCTCTAACTGGTGATTCTCGTTCCCAAATGGACATCATGTGGACCTGGTGGCTGCAGTGATTCTACCTTCTCATGTACCTCGTGACTCTGGTCCCCACCAGGGCCTCACCGGGTCCTGGTGAGTGTGGTTGCCACCTGCACCTCACCTGGACCTGGTGATTCTGGTCTGCAACTGAGACTACCCTGGATCTGATGACTGGGGTCCCAACCTGGGCTTCACCTGGATTTGGGCACTCCGATTCCCATCTGGACCTCACCTGGCCCTGTTGACCATGGTCCTCAACTGGGCAAAATTGGGACCCGGTGACTGTGTTCCACACCTGGACCTCACCTGGACCAGTTTACTCTGGTCCCCCTCTGGGTCTCACCGTTCTCTAGTGACTCTGAACCCCACTTTGGCCTGACTTAGACCTGCTGACCCTGTTTGCCACCTGCGCCTGACCTCGCACTGTTGACTCTGGTTCTTTCAAGGGCCTCCCCTGTACCTGGTGATCCTGGTGCCCACCTGGGCCTCACCTGGACCTGGTGACTCTTGTCACCACCGGGGACTCACTTGGACCTGGTTACAGTGTTCCACACTGGGCCTCAAGTAGAACTCTTGACCATGGTCCCCAAGCCTGCCTCGCATGGACCTGTTGCCTCTGATACCTACCGGCGCCTCACGTGTACCTGGTAACTCTGGTCCTCACCTGGGCCTCATCTGGACCTAGTGACTCTGGTACCCATCTGGGCTTCACCTGGATCTGGTGACTCAGGTCCCCACCTGGACCTCTCCTGGACCTGGTGACTCTCTTTCCAACATGGACCTCACCTGGATCTGGTGACTCTGGTCCTCAGTTTGGCCTCACCTGGACCTGGTGTCTCTCGTCCCCACTTTGACCTAACTCAGAACTGCTGAATCTTGCCCCACCTAAGTCGCACCCAGACCTGGTGACTCTTGTCCCCAGCTATGCCTCAATTCGACCTGATGAATCTGGTCCTCACGTGGGCCTCACATGGACCTGGGACTCAGCTGGATAGAGTGGCTCTGGTTCCCACAAGGGGCTCACCTGATACTGCTGAATGTGGTTTTATTCTATGTCTCACCAGGACCTAGTGATTCTGTTCCCCATCTGGGCCTGCATGGCCCTAGGGACTCTGGTCCTCACCTAGGCATCATTGGGTCCTGGATACTCTATTACACACCTGGACCTCACTTTGACCAGTGACCTCTTGTCCCATTCTGGGCCACAAACTAAACTGGTTACTCTGGTTACACTTTGGGCCTCACCCTTCCTGGTGACTCTGGTCCCCCCTTGGGCTTCACTTGGCCCTGGTGAATCTAGTCCTTAGCTGGTCCGCACCTGGATCTGGTGACTGGTCGCCACCTGCGCCTCACCTGGGCTTGGTGAATCCTGTTGCCATCTGCGCCTCCCCTGGACCTTGTGACAGTGGTCCCACCTGGACCTCACCTGGATCTGGTGGCTCTGGTTCCCATATGGGGCTCTCCTGGACCTGGTTCCTGTGGTCTCCATCTGGCCTCACCTGGAACACAATGACTCTGATCCATATTTGGGCCTCTCCTGGACCTGTTTACTCTGTCCTCACCTTGGCATTATTGGGACCTGGATACACTCTTATATACCTGGGCCTCAGCTGGACCTGGTGACTGTGGTCCCACCTGGCCTCAGCTGGACGAGGTGACTGGTTCGCACAGGGACCTCACCTGGACCTGGTGACTCAGGTCCTCATATGGGCATCATGGGACCTGGTTTCTCAGTTCCACATCGGGGCCTCACCTGGACCTAGTGATTCTCGTCCCCCTCTGGGCCTCACCCTGACGTGGTGACTCTGGTCCCCACCTGGATATCACCAGAACCGGGTGACTCTGGTTCCCCTCTGGGACTCACCCAAAGCTGGGGACACTGGTCCTCAACTGGGCCTCAACAGGACCTGATGAATCTACTCCTCACTTAGACCTCGTCTGGACCTGTGACTCTTTTCCCACCTGACATCAATGGGACATGGTTACTCTGTTCCCCAACTGGGCCTCACCTGGATATGATAACTTTGCTCCACACTTTGGCCTCAACTGGTTCTGATGAATCTGGTCCCCACACCTAGGCCTCAATCTGGACCTGGTAACTGTGGTCCCCACCTGGGTCTCTCCTGGACCTGGTGACTCTTGTTCCTACATGAAACACACCTGGACCTGGTGACTGTGGTGTTCTTGTAGACTCACATTTACCTAGTGACTCTGGTCCCCACTGGGCCTCACGTGGATCTGGTGACTCTGGCCTGCAGGATGGCCTCACCTGGACCTGGTGAGAGGGGATGCCACCTAGGACACACCCATACCTGGTGACTCAGGTCCCCACGTGTGCCTCCTGGACCTGGAGAATCTGGTCCTTACCTCGTCCTCTACTAGACCCGGTGACTCCGGTCACCACGTGGACCTCACCTGGACCTGGTGAGTGAATCTGGTCTCCATCTGGGCCTCACCCATTCCTGGTGACTTTGTTCCCCACCTGGACCTGATTGCTGTGGACTCTTTCTTGGCCTTACCTGGAACTGGTGGCTCTGATCCTATCTGCGCGTCACCGATACCTGGTGACTCTGGTCCTCACCTGGGCATCATTGGTACCTGGTGACGCTGTTCCACACCTGAGCCTCACCTGGACATGATGACTCTGGAACCTCTCTGGGCCTCAACCTGACCTGGTGACTCTTGTCCCCATCTGGATGTCAACTGGACCAGGTGATACTTGTACCACTCTAATACTCAACCAGATCTGGTGACTCTGGTCCTCAACTGGGCCTCACCTGGACCTAGTGAATATGCTCCAACTGGGCCTCATTTGGACCTGGTGACTCTGGTCCCTTCCTGGGCATCATCGGGACATGGTTCAGCTGCATGGCCTTCAGGTTGGCCCTCACCTGGACCTGGTAACTCTGGTCCCTACCTGGGCATCATCGGGACATTGTTCCTCTACATGGCCTACAGGTTGGCCTCACATGGAGCTGGTGAGTGGGGTTGGCACCTGGGCCTCACACATACATGGTGACACAGCTCCCCAGTGGGCCCAGTTTGACCTGGTGATTCTCGTCCTTACCTGGTCCTCACCCGTACCTGGTAACTTTGGTCACCATCTGGGAATCACCTGGACCTGGTGAATCTGGTCCCCATCTGGTCGTCACCCAGTCCTGGTGACTTTGTTCCCCTCTGGACCTGATTGCTGTGGACTCCTTCTTGGCCTCAACTGGAAGTGGTGACTCTGATCCTACCTGGGCCTCACCCAGATCTGGTGACTCTGGTAATCACCTGTGGACCATTATGACCTGGATACTCTGTTAAACACCTGAGACTCACCTGGACATGATGACTTTGGATCCCCTCGGGGCCTCACCATGACATGTGACTCTGGTCCCCATCTGGATGTCACCTAGACCAGGTGAATCTGTTATCCCTCTAGGGCTCAAATAGACCTGGTGACACTGGTCCTCAACTGGGTGTCACCGAGACCTAGTGAATATGCTCCCCACCTGCGCCTCATCTGGACCTGGTGACGCTGGGTCTACCAGGGCATCATCGGGACATGGTTACTCTGTTCCCCACTGGGAATGACCTGATCCTGGTAACTCTGGTCCTGATTTTGGCCTCTTCTCTACCAGGTGACTGAGGCTCCACCTGGGCCTCACCTGTAACTGGTGACTCTGATCCAAAGCGTGGCCTCTCCTGACCTGGTGACTGTGGTCCCCATCGGGACCTACCCTGGACCTCATGTCTCTGGTCCCACCTGGGCCTCACCAGGACCTGGTGTCTCTGGTACCCACCTGGGTAGCATCAGGATATGGTTACACTGTTCACTAACAGTGACCAAGCCGACCCTATTAACTCTGGTCTTCACCTGGACCACACCTGGACATGGTGACACTGGTTCCCACCTGGGTCTCACCTGGAAATGGTGAGTCAGATACCCACCTGGTCCTAAACTATAACTGGTGATTCTCATTCCCACATGGACATCATGTGGACCTGGTGGCTGCGGTGTTTCTAGTTTGTCATGTACCTTGTGACACTGGTCCACACCAGGGCCTCACCGGGACCTGGTGATTGTGTTTACCACCTGCACCTCACCTGGACCTGGTGATTCTGGTCTGCACCTGAGACTACCCTGGATCTGGTGACTGTGGTCCCCACCTGGGCTTCACCTGGATTTGGGGACTCTGGTCCCCATCTGAGCCTCACCTGGCCCTGGTGACCATGGTCCTCAACTGGCCAAAATTGGAACGCGGTGACTGTGTTCCACAACTGGACCTCACCTGGACCACGTGACTCTGGTGCCCCTCTGGGTCTCACCATTCCCTAGTGACTGTGAACCCCACTCTCCCCTAACTTGGACCTGCTGACCCTGGTTGAAACCTGCGCCTGACCTCGAACTGTTGACTCTGGTTCTTTCAAGGGCCTCCCCTGTACCTGGTGTTCCTGGTCCCCACCTGGGCTTCACATGGATCTGGTTGACTCAGTCCCCACCTGGACTTCACCTGGATCTGGTGACTCTGGACCCCACCTGGACCTCTCCTGGACCTCGTGACTCTCTTTCCAACATGGACCTCACCTGGATCTGGTGACTCTGGTCCTCAGTTTGGCCTCACCTGGTCCTGGTGTCTCTCGTCCCCACTTGGACCTAACTCAGAACTGCTGAATCTTGCCCCACCTAGGCCGCACCCAGACCTGGTGACTCTTGTCCCCAGCTATGCCTCAATTCGACCTGATGAATCTGGTCCTCACGTGGGACTCACCTGGTCCTGGTACTCAGCTCGATAGTGTGGCTCTGGTTCTCACAAGGGGCTCACCTGATACTGCTAAATGTGTTCTTATTCTATGCCTCACCAGGACCTAGTTATTCTGTTCCCCATCTGGGTCTGCATGGCCCTAGTGACTCTGGTCCTCACCCCGGCGTCACTGGGACCTGGATACTCTATTCCACACCTGGGCCTCTCTTTGACCAGGGACCTCTGGTCCCATTCTGGACCTCAAACTAAACTGGTTACTCTGGTTCCCCCTCTGGGCCTCACCCTGCCCTGGTGACTCTGGTCACCCGTTGTGCTTCACTTGGGCCTGGAGAATCTGGTCCTTAGCTGTTCCACACCTGAATCTGGTGACTGGTCGCCACCTGGGCCTCACCTGGACTTGGTGAATCCTGTTTCCTCATGCGCCTCACCTGGACCTTGTGACTGTGGTCCCACCAGGACCTCACCTGGACGAGGTGACTGGTTCCCACAGGGACCTCACCTGGACCTCGTGACTCAGGTCCTCATATGGGCAGCATTCACCTGGATTCTCAGTTCCACATCAGGGCTTCACCTGTTCCTAGTGATTCTCGTCCCGCTCTGGGCCTCAGCTCGATCTGGTGACTCTGGTCCTCAGTTTGGCCTCACCTGGACCTGGTTCTCTCGTCCCCATTTTGACCTAACTCAAAACTGCTGAATCTTGCCCCACCTAGGCCGCACCCCAAACCTGGTGACTCTTGTCCCCAGCTATGCCTCAATTCGACCTAATGAATCTGGTCCTCACATGGGCCTCACATGGACCTGGGACTCAGCTGGATAGAGTGGCTCTGGTTCCAACAAGGGGCTCACCTGTTACTGCTGACTGTGGTCTTATTATATGCTTCACCAGGACCTAGTGATTCTGTTCCCCATCTGGGGCTGCATGGCCCTAGTGACTCTGGGCGTCACCCAGGCATCTTGGGACCTGGATACTCTATTCCACACCTCGGCCTCATTTTGACGAGGGACCTCTGGTCCCATTCTGGGCCTCAAACTAAACTGGTTACTCTGGTTCCCCCTCTGGGCCTCACCCTTACGTGGTGACTCGGTCACCCATTGGTCTTCACATGGACCTGGTGAATCTGGTCCTTCGCTGGTCCGCACCTGTATGTGGCGACTGGTCCGCCACATGGGTCTCACCTGGACTTGGTGAATCCTGTTGCCACCTGTGCCTCACCTGGACCTTGTGACTGTGGTCCAAACCTGGACCTCACCTGGATCTGGTGGCTCTGGTTCCCATATGGGGCTCTCCTGGACCTGGTTCCTGTGGTCCTCCATCTGGCCTCACCTGAAACACAATGACTCTGATCCATATTGGGCCTCTCCTGGAACTGTTGACTCTGGTCCTTACGTGGGCATCATTGGGACCTGGATACTCTCTTATATACCTGGGACTCACCTGGCCCTGGTGACTGTGGTCCCACCTGGGCCTCACCTGGACGAGGTGACTGGTTCCCACAGGGACATCAACCTGGACCCTGGTGCTCAGGTTCTCATTGGGCATTATGGGACCTTTTTTCTCAGTTGCACAAAGGGGCCTCATCTGAAACTAGTGATTCTCGTCCCCCTCTGGGCCTCACCCTGACGTGGTGAGTCTTGTCCCCACCTGGATATCACCAGAACCGGGACTCTGGGCCCCCTCTGGGACTCACCCAGAGCTGGGGACACTGGTGCTCATCTGGACTCAACACGACATGGTGAATCTAGTCCTCATTTAGGCCTCGTCTGGACCTTGTGACTCTTTTCTCACTTGGCATCATGGGACATGGTTACTCTGTTCCCCCATGGACATCACCTGGACATGATAACTTTGCTCCACACTTTGGCCTCAACTTGTCCTGATCAATTTGTTCCCCCCACCTAGGCCTCAATCTGGACCTGGTGACTATGGTCCCCACCTGGGTCTCACCTGGACCTGGTGACTCTCGTTCCCACATGAACCACACCTGGACCTGGTGACTGTGGTGTTCTTGTAGACTCACTTTATCTGGTGACTCCGTCCCCACTGGGCCATCACCTGGATCTGGTGACTCTGGCCTGCAAGTTGGCCTCACCTGGACCTGGTGAGTGGGATGCCACCTGGGCCTCACCCTTACCTGGTGACTCAGGTCCCCACGTGGGCCTCTTGGACCTGGTGAATCTTGTTCTTACCTGGTCCTCTCCCACACCCAGGGACTCTGGTCCACATCTGGGCCTCACCTGGACCTGGTGAATCTGGTCCTCATCTCGGCCTCACACAGTCCTGGTGACTTTGTTCCCCACCTGGGCCTGATTGATGTGGACTCTTTCTTGGCCTCACCTGGTACTGGTGACTCCGATCCTATTGCGCGTCACCGAGATCTGGTGACTCTGGTCCTACCCTGGGCATCATTGGTACCTGTTGACTCTGTTCCACACCTGAGTCTCACCTGACATGAGACTCTGGAAACTCCCTGTGTGTCACCCTGACCTGGTGACTCTGGTCTCCATCTGGATGTCACCTGGGTCAGGTATTCTGGTACCCTCTAGGACTCAACCAGATCTGGTGTCTCTGGTCCTCACTGGGCCTCACCGGGACCTAGTGAATATGCCCCATCTGGTCCTCATTTTGATTTTTTTTATTTATTTATTCATAGAGATGCAGAGAGAGAGAGAGAGAGAGAGAGAGAGAGAGAGGCAGAGACACAGACAGAGGGAGAAGCAGACTCCATGCAGGGAGCCTGACGTGGGACTCGATCCAGGGTCTCCAGGATCCGCCAATGGTGCAGGCGGCGCTAAACGCTGCCGCCACCGGGGTTGCCCCTGGTCCTCATTTTGACCTGGTGACTCTGGTCCCTACCTGGGCATCATAGGGATATGGTTTCCACTGCATGCCTGCAGTTGGCCCCACCTGGACTGGTAACTCTGGTCCCCACCTGGGCATCATCGGGACATGTTTCCACTGCATGGCCTGCAGGTTGGCCTCACCTGGACCTGGTAACTCTGGTCCCTACCTGGGCATCATCGGGACACGGTTCCTCTCCATCACCTGCAGGTTGGCCTCACCTGGACCTGGTGAGTGGTGTTGCAATTGTGCCTCACCCGTACAGGTGACACAGGTCCCCACGTGGGCCTCATTGGACCTGGTGAATCTGTTCCTTACCTGGTCCTTCCCCGGAACTGGTACCTCTGGTCACCCACCTGGGAATCACCTGGGCCTCGTGAATCTTGGTCCCCATCTGGCCTCACCCATCCTGGTGACTTTGTTCCCCACATGGACCTGATTGCTGTGGACGCCTTCTTGGCCTCACCTGGAACTGGTGACTCGGATCCTATCTGCGCATCACCCAGACCTGGTGATCTGGTCCTCAACTGGGCATCATTGGTACCTGGTGACTCTGTTCCACACCTGAGCCTCACCTGGACATGATGACTCTGGAACCTCTCTGGGCCTCACCCTGACCTGGGGACTCTGGTCCCCATCTCGATGTCACCTGAACCAGGTGATTCTGGTACCCTTATAGGGCTCAACCAGATCTGGTGTCTCTGGTCCTCAACTGGGCCTAACCTAGAACTAGTTAATATGCTCCATCTGGGCCTCATTTGGACATGGTGATTCTGATCCCTACCTCGGCATTACCGGGACATGGTTCCACTGCATGGCCTGCGGTTGGCCTCACCTGGCCTGGTAACTCTGGTCGCTACCTGGGCATCATCGGGACATGGTTCCTCTGCATGGCCTGCAGGTTGGCCTCATCTTCACCTGGTGAGTGGGGTTCCCACCTGGGTCTTACCCATGCCTGGTGACACAGGTCCCCACGTGGGCCTCACTTGACCTGGTGAATGTGGTCCTTACCTAGTCCTCACCCGGAACTGGTAAATCTGGTCACCACCTGGGCCTCACCTGGACTTGGTGAATCCTGTTGCCACCTGCGCCTCACCTGGACCTTCTGACTGTGGTCCCACCTGGACCTCACCTGGATCTGGTGGCTCTGGTTCCTATATGGGGCTCTCCTGGACCTGGTTCCTGTGGTCTCCATCTGGCCTCACCTGGAACACAATGGACTCTGATCCATATTTGGGCCTCTCCTGGACCTGTTGACAACTGGTCCTTACCTGGCAACATTGGGCCTGGATACTCTCTTATATACCTGGGCCTCACCTGGACCTGGTGACTGTGGTCCCACCTGGGCCTCACCTGGACGAGGTGACTGGTTCCCCACAGGGACCTCACCTGGACCTGGTGATTCAGGTCCTCATATGGGCATCATGGGACCTGTTCTCAGTTCACATCGGGGCCTCACCTGGACCTAGTGATTCTCGTCCCCGTCTGGGCCTCACCCTGACGTGGTGACTCAGGTCCCACCTGGATATCACCAGAACCGGGTCCTCTGGTCCACCTCTGGGACTCTCCCGGACCTGGGGACACTGTCCTCAACTGGGCCTCAACAGGACCTGGTGAATCTACTCCTCACTAAGGCCTCGTCTGGACCTTGTGACTCTTTTCCCACCTGGCATCTTTGGGACATGGTTACTCTGTTCCCCACTGGGCCTCACCATGGACATGATAACTTTGCTCCACACTTTGGCCTCAACTGGTCCTGATGACTCTGGTCCCCCGACCTAGACCTCAATCTGGACCTGGTGACTGTGGTCCCCACCTGGTCTCACCTGGACCTGGTGACTCTCGTTCCCACATGAACCACACCAGGATCTCTTGACTGTGTTGTTCTTGTAGAATCACTTTTAACTGGTGATCCAGTCCCCACTCGGTCCTCACGTGGATCGGGTGACTTGGCCTGGAGGTTGGCCTCACATGGACCTGGTTAGTGGGGATGCCACTTGGGACTCACCCATACCTGGTGACTCAGGTCTCCACGTTGGCCTCCTGGACCTGGTGAATCTGGTCCTTACCTGGTCCTCTCCCAGACCCGGGGACTCTGGTCACCACCTGGGCCTCACCTCGACCTGGTGAATCCGACCCCATCTTGGCCTCACTCAGTCCTGGGACTTGTGCCCCACCTTGACCTGATTGCTGTGGACTCTTTCATGGCCTCCCTGGACATGGGGACTCTGATCCTACCTGCGTGTCACCCAGACCTGGTGACTCTGGTCCTCTCCTGGGCATCATTGGTACCCGGTGACTCTGTTTCCACACCTGAGCCTCACCTGGACATGAGGCTCTGGCCTCTGGAACCACTCTGGTCCTAACCCTGACCTGGTGACTCTGGTCTCCATCTGGATGTCACATGGACCAGCGATTCTGGTACCCCTCTAGGCCTGAACCAGTTCTGGTGACCTCTGGTCCTCAACTGGGCCTCACCTGGACCTATTGAATATGCTCCATCTGGGCCTCATTTGGACCTGGTGACTCTGGTCCCTACCTAGCATCATCGGGACATGGATCCACTGCATGGCCTGCAGGTTGGCCTCAGCTCTACCTGCTAACTCTGGTCCCTACCTGGGCATCACCGGGACACGGTTCCTCTGCATGGCCTCCAGGTTGGCCTCACCTGGACCTAGAGACTGGGGTTGCCACCTGGGCTCACCCATACCTGGTGACACAGGTCCCCACGTGGGCCTCACTTGGACCTGGTGAATCTGGTCCTTATGGTCCTCACCCGGACCTGGTAATCCTGGTCACCACCTGGGAATCACCTGGACAGGGTAATCTGGTCCCCATCTGGGCCTCAACAGTCCTGTTGACTTTCTTCCCCACCTGGACCTGATTGCTGTGGACTCCTTCTTGCCTCACTGGAATTGGTGCTCTGATCCTAACTGAGCCTCCCCAATTCTGGTTGACTCTGGTCCTCACCTGTGGAACCATTAGACCTGGATACTTTGTTACCACAACCTGAGCTCACCTGGACATGATGACTCTGCTGGATCCCCTCTGGGCCTCAGCCTTACCTGGTGACTCTGTCCGCATCTGGATGTCACCTGACCAGTGAATCTCGTACCCCTCTAGGCCCTTCAACTAGACCTGGTGACTCTGGTCCTCAACAGGGCCTCAACGAACCTTCGGAATATCTTCCCCCCCTGCGCCCATCTGGACGGGTGACGCGGGTTTTCTATCTTGGCATCATCGTGACTGGTTACTCGTTCGCCACTGGGACTGACCTGATCCTGGTAACTCTGGTCTGACTTTGGCCTCCATCTTTACCAGTGATACTGGCTCTAACTTGGCCCTCACCTGTAACTGGTGACTCTGATTCTAAGCCTGGGCCGCACCGACCTGGTGACTGTGGGGGGTG
>NW_023330127.1:0-24598 GCF_011100685.1 Canis lupus familiaris
TTCGATTGATTCTTCTCCATTCGATTCGATTCGATTCTTTTCGATTCGATTCGATAAGATTCTTTTCGTTCGATTCAATTCTATTCGATTCTATTATTCGATTCGATTCGATTATTTCAGTTCGATTCTTTTCGTTTCGATTCGATCTGCTGATTCTTTTCGATTTGATTCGATTCGATCATTTGGATTCAATTTGTTACATTTCGATTCGATTCTTTTCTATTCAGTTCGATTCGATTCTTTTGATTCAGTTCGATTCGATTCTTTTCAATTCGATTCGATTCTTTTCGATTTGATTCAATTCTTTTCAATTCGATTCGATTCGATTCTTTTCGTTTCGATTTTTTTCAATTCGATTCTTTCAATTCGATTCGATTGGATTCTTTTCGATTCAATTAGATTCTTTTCGATTTTATTGATTCGAATCTTATCAATTCGATTCGGTACTGTTCGATTCGATTCTTTTCGATTCAGTTCGATTCGATTCTTTTGATTCGATTCGATTCTTTTCGCTTTGATATGATTCGATTCGTTTCGACTTTTTTCGATTCGTGTCGATTCGAATCTATTCGATTCTTTTCTATTCAATTCGATTCGATTGATTCTTTTCGATTCGATTCCATTCGATTCTATTCTTTTCAATTCGATTCGATTCTTTTCGATTCGATTCGATTCTTTTTGATTCGATTTTTTCGATTCGATTCTTTTCAATTTGATTCGATTCTTTTCAATTTGATTCTTTTCGATTCGATTCGATTCGCCTCTTGTCGTTTCGATTCGATTTTTTTGATTCGATTCGATTCGATTCTTTTTGTTTCGATTATATTCTCTTCGATTCGATTCTTTTCGATTCGATTCGATTCTTTTCGATTCGATTCTTCTCGAATCGATTCAATTCAATTCGATTCTTTTCGATTCGATTCTTTTCGATTTGATTCGATTCGATCATTTGGATTCCACTTGTTACATTTCGATTCGAATCTTTTCGATTCGATTCGATTCAATTCTTTTGGATTTCATTGGATTGATTTAGATAATTTTTGATTCGATTCGATTCTTTTACCCTAGCTTCGATGTGATTCTACTCGATTCAATTCATTTCGATTCTTCTTGATTCAATTCTTTTCGATTCTTTTGATTCGGTTTGATTCTTTTCGATTCCATTCGATTCTTTTCGATTCGATTTAATTGTTTTTGAATCCATTTGATTCGATTCGATTATTTTCGATTCGACTCGATTGGATTCGATTCGGTTCGATTATCGATTCGATTCAATTCCAATTATTTTTGATTCGACTCGATTTGATTATTTTTTATTCAATTCGATTCAATTATTTTCGATTCGATGCAATTCGATTCGATTCTTCTCATTTCAATTCAATTCGATTCTTTCGAATTCGATTCGATTCGATTCTTGTGTTTCGATTCGATTCTTTTCGATTTGAGTCAATTCTTTTCAATTCGATTTGATATTCTTCGATTCGATTCTTTTCGATTCGATTCTTTTCGATTCGATTCGTTTCGATTCGATTCTTCGATTCGATTCGATTCGATTCTTTTCGATTCAATACGATTCGATCGATTCTTTTCAATGCGAATCAATTCGATTCCATTCTTTTTGATTCGATTCGATTCGATTCGATTATTTTTATTTATTTTTTTTATTTTATTTATTTATGATAGTCACAGAGAGAAAGAGAGAGAGGGGCAGAGACATAGGCAGTGGGAGAAGCAGGCTCCATGCACCGGGAGCCCGACATGGGATTCGATCCCGGGTCTCCAGGATCGCGCCCTGGGCCAAAGGCAGGCGGTAAACCGCTGCACCACCCAGGGATCCCGATTCGATTCTTTTAGATTTGATTTGATACGATTCTTTTCAATTCGATTTGATTCGATTCGATTCGTTTCGATTCTCTTTGATGTTTTTGATTCGATCTTTTCAACCGATTTAATTCGATTCGATTCATTTCGATTCGAATGTTTCGATTCTATTCTTTTTAATTCGATTCTTTTCGATTCGATTCGATTCGATTTTTTTCTTTTCGCTTCTTTTCGATTCGATTCGATTCGCCTCTTTTCGTTTCGATTCTATTGTTTTGGATTCGATTTGATTCCTTTCGTTTCGATTAGATTCTCTTCGATTCGATTCTTTTCGATTCAGTTCTTTTCGATTCGGTTCGATTTGATTCTTCTCCATTCGATTCGATTCGATTCGATAAGATTCTTTTCGTTCGATTCAATTCTGTTCGATTCGATTCGATTCGATTCGATTATTTTCAGTTCGATTCTTTTCGTTTCGATTCGATTCTGCTCGATTCTTTTCGATTTGATTCGATTCGATCATTTGGATTCAATTTGTTACATTTCGATTCGATTCTTTTCTATTCAGGTCGATTCGATTCTTTTTGATTCAGTTCGATTCAATTCTTTTCAACTCAATTCGATTCGGTTCGATTCTTTTCGATTCGATATGATTCGATTCGATTCAACTCAACTCGATTCTTTTCGATTCGATTTTTTCGATTCGATTCCTTTCAATTCGATTCGATTGGATTCTTTTCGTTTCAATTAGATTCTTTTCGATTTTACTTGATTCGAATCTTATCAATTCGATTCGGTACTGTTCGATTCGATTCTATTCAATTCAATTCGATTGGAATCGATTCTTTTCGATTCAATTCGATTCGATTCGATACGATTCTTTTCGATTGTATTCGATTCGATTCTTTTCGGTTCTCTTCGATTCGATTCTTTTCGATTCAATTCGATATGATTCGATTCTTTTCGATTCCATTCGATTCTTTTCTATTCGATTCGATTCGATTATTTTCGATTCAATTCGGTTTGATTCGATTATTTTCAACTCAATTCGATCGACTCGGTTCAATTATTTTCGATTCGATTCGATTCGATTATTTTCGATTCGATAAGATTACTTTCGATTCGATTATTTTCGATTCGATTTCATTATTTTCAATTCAATTCATTTCGATGTTTTTCGATTCGATTCAATGCGAATCAACTATTTTCTATTAGATTCGCTTCAATTATTTTTTTTTTTTCTAAATTTTTTATTTATTTATGATAGTCACAGAGAGAGAGAGAGAGGCAGAGATAGGCAGAGGGAGAAGCAAGCTCCAAGCACCGGGAGCCCTATGTGGGATTTGATCCCGGGTCTCCAGGATCGCGCCCTGGGCCAAAGGCAGGCACTAAACCGCTGCCCCTCCCAGGAATCCCCGCTTCAATTATTTTCGATTTGATTTGATTCGGTTATTTTCAATTCGATTCCATTTGATTATTTTCATTTCGGTTCGGTACGATTCGATTCTATTATTTTCGATTCGATTCGTTTCGTATCCATTCGAATCGTTTTGATTCCTTTCGGTTTTCGATTTGAATCGATTCTTTTCTTTTCGATTCGATTCTTTTCTATTCGGTTTGATTTTTTTGATTTGAATCGACTCGATTCTTTTTGATTCAAGTATATAAGATTCGATCCGATTCTTTTCGATTCAAATCGATACGATTCTTTTCGATTTGATTCGATTCGTTTTGATTCGACTCGATTCTTTTCGATTCAATTCTTTTCGATTCAATGAAATACGGTTCTATTCTTTTCGATTCGATTTGATTTGATTCTTTTTGATTCCATACGATTCGATTTGATTCTTTTCGATTTGATTCGATTCAACTCGATACTTTTCAAATCGATCATTTCGATCGATTCGATTCGATTCTTTTCATTTCGATTCGATTCTTTTCGATTTGATTCAATTCTTTTCAATTCGATTCGATTCGATTCTTTTCGTTTCGATTTGATTCTCTTCTATTTTATTTGATTCGATTCATTTCAATTAGATTCGATACTGTTCGATTCGATTCTTTTCGATTCAGGTCGATTGGAATCGATTCGATTCTTTCGGTTCTATTCGATTCGATTCGATACGATTCTCTTCGATTCGATTCTTTTCGGTCTGTTCGATTCGATTCTTTTCGATTCAGTTCGATTCGATTTTTGGACTCGATTCGATTCTTTGCGCTTTGATATGATTCGATTCGTTTCGACTTTTTTCGATTCGTGTCGATTCGAATCTATTCGATTCTTTTCTATTCAATTCGATTCGATTGATTCTTTTCGATTCGATTCCATTCGATTCTATTCTTTTCGATTCTTTTCTTTACGATTCGATTCGATTCTTTTTGATTCGATTTTTTCGATTCGATTCTTTTCAATTTGATTCGATTCTTTTCAATTTGATTCTTTTCGATTCGATTCGATTCGCCTCTTGTCGTTTCGATTCGATTCTTTTTGATTCGATTCGATTCGATTCTTTTTGTTTCGATTATATTCTCTTCGATTCGATTCTTTTCGATTCGATTCGATTTGATACGATTCGCTTCTTTTCGATTCGATTCTTCTCGAATCGATTCAATTCAATTCGATTCTTTTCGATTCGATTCTTTTCGATTTGATTCGATTCGATCATTTGGATTCCACTTGTTACATTTCGATTCGAATCTTTTCGATTCGATTCGATTCAATTCTTTTGGATTTCATTGGATTGAGTTAGATAATTTTTGATTCGATTCGATTCTTTTACCCTAGCTTCGATGTGATTCTACTCGATTCAATTCATTTCGATTCTTCTTGATTCAATTCTTTTCGATTCTTTTTGATTCGGTTTGATTCTTTTCGATTCCATTCGATTCTTTTCGATTCGATTTAATTGTTTTTGAATCCATTTGATTCGATTCGATTATTTTCGATTCGACTCGATTGGATTCGATTCGGTTCGATTATCGATTCGATTCAATTCCAATTATTTTTGATTCGACTCGATTTGATTATTTTTTATTCAATTCGATTCAATTATTTTCGATTCGATGCAATTCGATTCGATTCTTCTCATTTCAATTCAATTCGATTCTTTCGAATTCGATTCGATTCGATTCTTTGTGTTTCGATTCGATCCTTTTCGATTTGAGTCAATTCTTTTCAATTCGATTTGATATTCTTCGATTCAATTCTTTTCGATTCGATTCGATTCGATTCTTTTCGATTCGATTCGATTCCATTCGATTCGATTCTTTTCGATTCAATACGATTCGATCGATTCTTTTCGATGCGAATCAATTCGATTCCATTCTTTTTGATTCGATTCGATTCGATTCTTTTAGATTTGATTTGATACGATTCTTTTCAATTCGATTTGATTCAATTCGATTCGTTTCGATTCTCTTTGATGTTTTTGATTCGATCTTTTCAACCGATTTAATTCGATTCGATTCATTTCGATTTGATTCGATTCGAATTTTTCGATTCTATTCTTTTCAATTCGATTCTTTTCGATTCGATTCGATTCGATTTTTTTCTATTCGCTTCTTTTCGATTCGATTCGATTCGCTCTTTTCGTTTCGATTCTATTCTTTTGGATTCGATTTGATTCTTTTCGTTTCGATTAGATTCTCTTCGATTCGATTCTTTTCGATTCAGTTCTTTTCGATTCGGTTCGATTTGATTCTTCTCCATTCGATTCGATTCGATTCTTTTCGATTCGATTCGATAAGATTCTTTTCGTTCGATTCAATTCTATTCGATTCTATTCGATTCGATTCGATTCGATTATTTTCAGTTCGATTCTTTTCGTTTCGATTCGATTCTGCTCGATTCTTTTCGATTTGATTCGATTCGATCATTTGGATTCAATTTGTTACATTTCGATTCGATCTTTTCTATTCAGTTCGATTCGATTCTTTTTGATTCAGTTCGATTCGATTCTTTTCAATTCGATTCGATTCTTTTCGATTGATTCAATTCATTCGATTCAATCTCGATTCTTTTCGTTCGATTTTTTCAATTCGATTCCTTTCAATTCGATTCGATTGGATTCTTTTCGTTTCAATTAGATTCTTTTCGATTTTATTTGATTCGAATCTTATCAATTCGATTCGGTACTGTTCGATTCGATTCTTTTCGATTCAGTTCGATTCGATTCTTTTTGATTCGATTCGATTCTTTTCGCTTTGATATGATTCGATTCGTTTCGACTTTTTTCGATTCGTGTCGATTCGAATCTATTCGATTCTTTTCTATTCAATTCGATTCGATTGATTCTTTTCGATTCGATTCCATTCGATTCTATTCTTTTCAATTCGATTCGATTCTTTTCGATTCGATTCGATTCTTTTTGATTCGATTTTTTCGATTCGATTCTTTTCAATTTGATTCGATTCTTTTCAATTTGATTCTTTTCGATTCGATTCGATTCGCCTCTTGTCGTTTCGATTCGATTCTTTTTGATTCGATTCGATTCGATTCTTTTTGTTTCGATTATATTCTCTTCGATTCGATTCTTTTCGATTCGATTCGATTCTTTTCGATTCGATTCTTCTCGAATCGATTCAATTCAATTCGATTCTTTTCGATTCGATTCTTTTCGATTTGATTCGATTCGATCATTTGGATTCCACTTGTTACATTTCGATTCGAATCTTTTCGATTCGATTCGATTCAATTCTTTTGGATTTCATTGGATTGATTTAGATAATTTTTGATTCGATTCGATTTTTTACCCTAGCTTCGATGTGATTCTACTCGATTCAATTCATTTCGATTCTTCTTGATTCAATTCTTTTCGATTCTTTTTGATTCGGTTTGATTCTTTTCGATTCCATTCGATTCTTTTCGATTCGATTTAATTGTTTTTGAATCCATTTGATTCGATTCGATTATTTTCGATTCGACTCGATTGGATTCGATTCGGTTCGATTATCGATTCGATTCAATTCCAATTATTTTTGATTCGACTCGATTTGATTATTTTTTATTCAATTCGATTCAATTATTTTCGATTCGATGCAATTCGATTCGATTCTTCTCATTTCAATTCAATTCGATTCTTTCGAATTCGATTCGATTCGATTCTTTGTGTTTCGATTCGATTCTTTTCGATTTGAGTCAATTCTTTTCAATTCGATTTGATATTCGATTCGATTCTTTTCGATTCGATTCTTTTCGATTCGATTCGTTTCGATTCGATTCGATTCGATTCGATTCGATTCTTTTCGATTCAATACGATTCGATCGATTCTTTTCAATGCGAATCAATTCGATTCCATTCTTTTTGATTCGATTCGATTCGATTCGATTTTTTATTTATTTTTTTTATTTTTATTTATTTATGATAGTCACAGAGAGAAAGAGAGAGAGGGGCAGAGACATAGGCAGTGGGAGAAGCAGGCTCCATGCACCGGGAGCCCGACATGGGATTCGATCCCGGGTCTCCAGGATCGCGCCCTGGGCCAAAGGCAGGCGGTAAACCGCTGCACCACCCAGGGATCCCGATTCGATTCTTTTAGATTTGATTTGATACGATTCTTTTCAATTCGATTTGATTCGATTCGATTCGTTTCGATTCTCTTTGATGTTTTTTGATTCGATCTTTTCAACCGATTTAATTCGATTCGATTCATTTCGATTCGAATGTTTCGATTCTATTCTTTTTAATTCGATTTTTCGATTCGATTCGATTCGATTTTTTTCTTTCGCTTCTTTTCGATTCGATTCGATTCGCCTCTTTTCGTTTCGATTCTATTGTTTTGGATTCGATTTGATTCCTTTCGTTTCGATTAGATTCTCTTCGATTCGATTCTTTTCGATTCAGTTCTTTTCGATTCGGTTCGATTTGATTCTTCTCCATTCGATTCGATTCGATTCGATAAGATTCTTTTCGTTCGATTCAATTCTGTTCGATTCTATTCGATTCGATTCGATTCGATTATTTTCAGTTCGATTTTCGTTTCGATTCGATTCTGCTCGATTCTTTTCGATTTGATTCGATTCGATCATTTGGATTCAATTTGTTACATTTCGATTCGATTCTTTTCTATTCAGGTCGATTCGATTCTTTTTGATTCAGTTCGATTCAATTCTTTTCAACTCAATTCGATTCGGTTCGATTCTTTTCGATTCGATATGATTCGATTCGATTCAACTCAACTCGATTCTTTTCGATTCGATTTTTTCGATTCGATTCCTTTCAATTCGATTCGATTGGATTCTTTTCGTTTCAATTAGATTCTTTTCGATTTTACTTGATTCGAATCTTATCAATTCGATTCGGTACTGTTCGATTCGATTCTATTCAATTCAATTCGATTGGAATCGATTCTTTTCGATTCAATTCGATTCGATTCGATACGATTCTTTTCGATTGTATTCGATTCGATTCTTTTCGGTTCTCTTCGATTCGATTCTTTTCGATTCAATTCGATATGATTCGATTCTTTTCGATTCCATTCGATTCTTTTCTATTCGATTCGATTCGATTATTTTCGATTCAATTCGGTTTGATTCGATTATTTTCAACTCAATTCGATCGACTCGGTTCAATTATTTTCGATTCGATTCGATTCGATTATTTTCGATTCGATAAGATTACTTTCGATTCGATTATTTCGATTCGATTTCATTATTTTCAATTCAATTCATTTCGATGTTTTTCGATTCGATTCAATGCGAATCAACTATTTTCTATTAGATTCGCTTCAATTATTTTCTTTTTTTTTCTAAATTTTTTATTTATTTATGATAGTCACAGAGAGAGAGAGAGAGGCAGAGATAGGCAGAGGGAGAAGCAAGCTCCAAGCACCGGGAGCCCTATGTGGGATTTGATCCCGGGTCTCCAGGATCGCGCCCTGGGCCAAAGGCAGGCACTAAACCGCTGCCCCTCCCAGGAATCCCCGCTTCAATTATTTTCGATTTGATTTGATTCGGTTATTTTCAATTCGATTCCATTTGATTATTTTCATTTCGGTTCGGTACGATTCGATTCTATTATTTTCGATTCGATTCGTTTCGTATCCATTCGAATCGTTTTGATTCCTTTCGGTTTTCGATTTGAATCGATTCTTTTCTTTTCGATTCGATTCTTTTCTATTCGGTTTGATTTTTTTGATTTGAATCGACTCGATTTTTGATTCAAGTATATAAGATTCGATCCGATTCTTTTCGATTCAAATCGATACGATTCTTTTCGATTTGATTCGATTCGTTTTGATTCGACTCGATTCTTTTCGATTCAATTCTTTTCGATTCAATGAAATACGGTTCTATTCTTTTCGATTCGATTTGATTTGATTCTTTTTGATTCCATACGATTCGATTTGATTCTTTTCGATTTGATTCGATTCAACTCGATACTTTTCAAATCGATCATTTCGATCGATTCGATTCGATTCTTTTCATTTCGATTCGATTCTTTTCGATTTGATTCAATTCTTTTCAATTCGATTCGATTCGATTCTTTTCGTTTCGATTTGATTCTCTTCTATTTTATTTGATTCGATTCATTTCAATTAGATTCGATACTGTTCGATTCGATTCTTTTCGATTCAGGTCGATTGGAATCGATTCGATTCTTTCGGTTCTATTCGATTCGATTCGATACGATTCTCTTCGATTCGATTCTTTTCGGTCTGTTCGATTCGATTCTTTTCGATTCAGTTCGATTCGATTCTTTTGGACTCGATTCGATTCTTTGCGCTTTGATATGATTCGATTCGTTTCGACTTTTTTCGATTCGTGTCGATTCGAATCTATTCGATTCTTTTCTATTCAATTCGATTCGATTGATTCTTTTCGATTCGATTCCATTCGATTCTATTCTTTTCGATTCTTTTCGATTCGATACGATTCGATTCGATTCTTTTTGATTCGATTTTTTCGATTCGATTCTTTTCAATTTGATTCGATTCTTTTCAATTTGATTCTTTTCGATTCGATTCGATTCGCCTCTTGTCGTTTCGATTCGATTCTTTTTGATTCGATTCGATTCGATTCTTTTTGTTTCGATTATATTCTCTTCGATTCGATTCTTTTCGATTCGATTCGCTTCTTTTCGATTCGATTCTTCTCGAATCGATTCAATTCAATTCGATTTTCGATTCGATTCTTTTCGATTTGATTCGATTCGATCATTTGGATTCCACTTGTTACATTTCGATTCGAATCTTTTCGATTCGATTCGATTCAATTCTTTTGGATTTCATTGGATTGAGTTAGATAATTTTTGATTCGATTCGATTCTTTTACCCTAGCTTCGATGTGATTCTACTCGATTCAATTCATTTCGATTCTTCTTGATTCAATTCTTTTCGATTTTTTGATTCGGTTTGATTCTTTTCGATTCCATTCGATTCTTTTCGATTCGATTTAATTGTTTTTGAATCCATTTGATTCGATTCGATTATTTTCGATTCGACTCGATTGGATTCGATTCGGTTCGATTATCGATTCGATTCAATTCCAATTATTTTTGATTCGACTCGATTTGATTATTTTTTATTCAATTCGATTCAATTATTTTCGATTCGATGCAATTCGATTCGATTCTTCTCATTTCAATTCAATTCGATTCTTTCGAATTCGATTCGATTCGATTCTTTGTGTTTCGATTCGATCCTTTTCGATTTGAGTCAATTCTTTTCAATTCGATTTGATATTCTTCGATTCAATTCTTTTCGATTCGATTCGATTCGATTCTTTTCGATTCGATTCGATTCCATTCGATTCTTTTCGATTCAATACGATTCGATCGATTCTTTTCGATGCGAATCAATTCGATTCCATTCTTTTTGATTCGATTCGATTCGATTCTTTTAGATTTGATTTGATACGATTCTTTTCAATTCGATTTGATTCAATTCGATTCGTTTCGATTCGTTTCGATTCTCTTTGATGTTTTTTGATTCGATCTTTTCAACCGATTTAATTCGATTCGATTCATTTCGATTTGATTCGATTCGAATTTTTCGATTCTATTCTTTTCAATTCGATTCTTTTCGATTCGATTCGATTCGATTTTTTTCTATTCGCTTCTTTTCGATTCGATTCGATTCGCCTCTTTTCGTTTCGATTCTATTCTTTTGGATTCGATTTGATTCTTTTCGTTTCGATTAGATTCTCTTCGATTCGATTCTTTTCGATTCAGTTCTTTTCGATTCGGTTCGATTTGATTCTTCTCCATTCGATTCGATTCGATTCTTTTCGATTCGATTCGATAAGATTCTTTTCGTTCGATTCAATTCAATTCGATTCTTTCGAATTCGATTCGATTCGATTATTTTCAGTTCGATTCTTTTCGTTTCGATTCGATTCTGCTCGATTCTTTCGATTTGATTCGATTCGATCATTTGGATTCAATTTGTTACATTTCGATTCGATTCTTTTCTATTCAGTTCGATTCGATTCTTTTTGATTCAGTTCGATTCGATTCTTTTCAATTCGATTCGATTCTTTTCGATTTGATTCAATTCTTTTCAATTCGATTCGATTCGATTCTTTTCGTTTCGATTTTTCAATTCGATTCCTTTCAATTCGATTCGATTGGATTCTTTTCGTTTCAATTAGATTCTTTTCGATTTTATTTGATTCGAATCTTATCAATTCGATTCGGTACTGTTCGATTCGATTCTTTTCGATTCAGTTCGATTCGATTCTTTTTGATTCGATTCGATTCTTTTCGCTTTGATATGATTCGATTCGTTTCGACTTTTTTCGATTCGTGTCGATTCGAATCTATTCGATTCTTTTCTATTCAATTCGATTCGATTGATTCTTTTCGATTCGATTCCATTCGTCTATTCTTTTCAATTCGATTCGATTCTTTTCGATTCGATTCGATTCTTTTTGATTCGATTTTTTCGATTCGATTCTTTTCAATTTGATTCGATTCTTTTCAATTTGATTCTTTTCGATTCGATTCGATTCGCCTCTTGTTTCGATTCGATTCTTTTTGATTCGATTCGATTCGATTCTTTTTGTTTCGATTATATTCTCTTCGATTCGATTCTTTTCGATTCGATTCGATTCTTTTCGATTCGATTCTTCTCGAATCGATTCAATTCAATTCGATTCTTTTCGATTCGATTCTTTTCGATTTGATTCGATTCGATCATTTGGATTCCACTTGTTACATTTCGATTCGAATCTTTTCGATTCGATTCGATTCAATTCTTTTGGATTTCATTGGATTGATTTAGATAATTTTTGATTCGATTCGATTTTTACCCTAGCTTCGATGTGATTCTACTCGATTCAATTCATTTCGATTCTTCTTGATTCAATTCTTTTCGATTCTTTTTGATTCGGTTTGATTCTTTTCGATTCCATTCGATTCTTTTCGATTCGATTTAATTGTTTTTGAATCCATTTGATTCGATTCGTATTTTCGATTCGACTCGATTGGATTCGATTCGGTTCGATTATCGATTCGATTCAATTCCAATTATTTTGATTCGACTCGATTTGATTATTTTTTATTCAATTCGATTCAATTATTTTCGATTCGATGCAATTCGATTCGATTCTTCTCATTTCAATTCAATTCGATTCTTCGAATTCGATTCGATTCGATTCTTTGTGTTTCGATTCGATTCTTTTCGATTTGAGTCAATTTTTCAATTCGATTTGATATTCTTCGATTCGATTCTTTTCGATTCGATTCTTTTCGATTCGATTCGTTTCGATTCGATTCTTCGATTCGATTCGATTCGATTCTTTTCGATTCAATACGATTCGATCGATTCTTTTCAATGCGAATCAATTCGATTCCATTTTTTTGATTCGATTCGATTCGATTCGAATTTTTATTTATTTTTTTTTATTTTTACTTATTTATGATAGTCACAGGAGAAAGAGAGAGAGGGGCAGAGACATAGGCAGTGGGAGAAGCAGGCTCCATGCACCGGGAGCCCGACATGGGATTCGATCCCGGGTCTCCAGGATCGCGCCCTGGGCCAAAGGCAGGCGGTAAACCGCTGCACCACCCCAGGGATCCCGATTCGATTCTTTTAGATTTGATTTGATACGATTCTTTTCAATTCGATTTGATTCGATTCGTTTCGATCTCTTTGATGTTTTTGATTCGATCTTTTCAACCGATTTAATTCGATTCGATTCATTTCGATTCGAATGTTTCGATTCTATTCTTTTTAATTCGATTCTTTTCGATTCGATTCGATTCGATTTTTTCTTTTCGCTTCTTTCGATTCGATTCGATTCGCCTCTTTTCGTTTCGATTCTATTGTTTTGGATTCGATTTGATTCCTTTCGTTTCGATTAGATTCTCTTCGATTCGATTCTTTTCGATTCAGTTCTTTTCGATTCGGTTCGATTTGATTCTTCTCCATTCGATTCGATTCGATTCGATAAGATTCTTTTCGTTCGATTCAATTCTGTTCGATTCTATTCGATTCGATTCGATTCGATTATTTTCAGTTCGATTCTTTTCGTTTCGATTCGATTCTGCTCGATTCTTTTCGATTTGATTCGATTCGATCATTGGATTCAATTTGTTACATTTCGATTCGATTCTTTTCTATTCAGGTTCGATTCGATTCTTTTTGATTCAGTCGATTCATTCTTTTCAATTCGATTCGATTCTTTCGATTTGATTCAATTCTTTTCGATTCGATTCTTTTCGTTTCGATTTTTTCAATTCGATTCCTTTCAATTCGATTCGATTGGTTCTTTCGTTTCAATTAGATTCTTTTTCGATTTTATTTGATTCGATCTTATCAATTCGATTCGGTACTGTTCGATTCGATTCTTTTCGATTCAGTTCGATTCGATTCTTTTGATTCGATTCGATTCTTTTCGCTTTGATATTGATTCGATTCGTTTCGACTTTTTTCGATTCGTGTCGATTTGAATCTATTCGATTCTTTTCTATTCAATTCGATCGATTGATTCTTTTCGTTTCGATTCGATTCCATTCGATTCTATTCTTTTCAATTCGATTCGATTCTTTTCGATTCGATTCGATCTTTTGATTCGATTTTTTCGATTCGATTCTTTTCAATTTGATTCGATTCTTTTCAATTTGATTCTTTCGATTCGATTCGATTCGCCTCTTGTCGTTTCGATTCGATTCTTTTTGATTCGATTCGATTCGATTCTTTTGTTTCGATTATATTCTCTTCGATTCGATTCTTTTCGATTCGATTCGATTTTTTCGATTCGATTCTTCTCGAATCGATTCAATTCAATTCGATTCTTTTCGATTCGATTCTTTCGATTTGATTCGATTCGATCATTTGGATTCCACTTGTTACATTTCGATTCGAATCTTTTCGATTCGATTCGATTCAATTCTTTTGGATTTCATTGGATTGATTTAGATAATTTTGATTCGATTCGATTTTTTTAACCCTGCTTCGATGTGATTCTACTCGATTCAATTCATTTGATCTTCTTGATTCAATTCTTTTCGATTCTTTTTGATTCGGGTTGATTCTTTTTCGATTCCATTCGATTCTTTTCGATTCGATTTAATTGTTTTTGAATCCATTTGATTCGATTCGATTATTTTCGATTCGACTCGAGGATTCGATTCGGTTCGATTATCGATCGATTCAATTCCAATTATTTTTGATTCGACTCGATTTGATTATTTTTTATTCAATTCGATTCATTATTTTCGATTCGATGCAATTCGATTCGATTCTTCTCATTTCAATTCAATTCGATTCTCTTCGAATTCGATTCGATTCGATTCTTTGTGTTCGATTCGATTCTTTTCGATTTGAGTCAATTCTTTTCAATTGATTTGATATTCTTCGATTCGATTCTTTTCGATTCGATTCTTTTCGATTCGATTCGTTTCGATTCGATTCTTCGATTCGATTCGATTCGATTCTTTTCGATTCAATACGATTCGATCGATTCTTTTCAATGCGAATCAATTCGATTCCATTCTTTTTGATTCGATTCGATTCGATTCGTTATTTTTATTTATTTTTTTTATTTTTACTTATTTATGATAGTCACAGAGAGAAGAGAGAGAGGGGCAGAGACATAGGCAGTGGGAGAAGCAGGCTCCATGCACCGGGAGCCCGACATGGGATTCGATCCGGGTCTCCAGGATCGCGCCCTGGGCCAAAGGCAGGCGGTAAACCGCTGCACCACCCAGGGATCCCGATTCGATTCTTTTAGATTTGATTTGATACGATCTTTTCAATTCGATTTGATTCGATTCGTTTCGATTCTCTTTGATGTTTTTTGATTCGATCTTTTCAACCGATTTAATTCGATTCATCATTTCGATTCGAATGTTTCGATTCTATCTTTTTAATTCGATTCTTTTCGATTCGATTCGATTCGATTTTTTTCTTTTCGCTTCTTTTCGATTCGATTCGATTCGCCTCTTTTTCGTTTCGATTCTATTGTTTTGGATTCGATTTGATTCCTTTCGTTTCGATTAGATTCTCTTCGATTCGATTCTTTCGATTCAGTTCTTTTCGATTCGGTTCGATTTGATTCTTCTCCATTCGATTCGATTCGATTCGATAAGATTCTTTTCGTTCGATTCAATTCTGTTCGATTCGATTCGATTCGATTCGATATTTTCAGTTCGATTCTTTTCGTTTCGATTCGATTGTGCTCGATTCTTTTCGATTTGATTCGATTCGATCATTTGGATTCAATTTGTTACATTTCGATTCGATTCTTTTCTATTCAGGTCGATTCGATTCTTTTTGATTCAGTTCGATTCAATTCTTTTCACTCAATTCGATTCGGTTCGATTCTTTTCGATTCGATATGATTCGATTCGATTAACTCAACTCGATTCTTTTCGATTCGATTTTTTCGATTCGATTCCTTTCAATTCGATTCGATTGGATTCTTTTCGTTCAATTAGATTCTTTCGATTTTACTTGATTCGAATCTTATCAATTCGATTCGGTACTGTTCGATTCGATTCATTCATTCAATTCGATTGGAATCGATTCTTTTCGATTCAATTCGTTTCGATTCGATACGATTCTTTCGATTGTATTCGATTCGATTCTTTTCGGTTCTCTTCGATTCGATTCTTTTCGATTCAATTCGATATGATTCGATTCTTTCGATTCCATCGATTCTTTTCTATTCGATTCGATTCGATTATTTTCGATTCAATTCGGTTTGATTCGATTATTTTCAACTCAATTCGATCGACTCGGTTCAATTATTTTCGATTCGATTCGATTCGATTATTTCGATTCGATAAGATTACTTTCGATTCGATTATTTTCGATTCGATTTCATTATTTCAATTCAATTCATTTCGATGTTTTTCGATTCGATTCATGCGAATCAACTATTTTCTATAGATTCGCTTCAATTATTTTCTTTTTTTTCTAAATTTTTTATTTATTTATGATAGTCACAGAGAGAGAGAGAGAGGCAGAGATAGGCAGAGGGAGAAGCAAGCTCCAAGCACCGGGAGCCCTATGTGGGATTTGATCCCGGGTCTCCAGGATCGCGCCCTGGGCCAAAGGCAGGCACTAAACCGCTGCCCCTCCCAGGAATCCCCGCTTCAATTATTTTCGATTTGATTTGATTCGGTTATTTTCAATTCGATTCCATTTGATTATTTTCATTTCGGTTCGGTACGATTCGATTCTATTATTTTCGATTCGATTCGTTTCGTATCCATTCGAATCGTTTTGATTCCTTTCGGTTTTCGATTTGAATCGATTCTTTCTTTCGATTCGATTCTTTTCTATTCGGTTGATTTTTTTTGATTTGAATCGACTCGATTCTTTTTGATTCAAGTATATAAGATTCGATCCGATTCTTTTCGATTCAAATCGATACGATTCTTTTCGATTTGATTCGATTCGTTTTGATTCGACTCGATTATTTTTCGATTCAATTTTTCGATTCAATGAAATACGGTTCTATTCTTTTCGATTCGATTTGATTTGATTCTTTTTGATTCCATACGATTCGATTTGATTCTTTTCGATTGATTCGATTCAACTCGATACTTTTCAAATCGATCATTTCGATCGATTCGATTCGATTCTTTTCATTTCGATTCGATTCTTTTCGATTTGATTCATTCTTTTCAATTCGATTCGATTCGATTCTTTTCGTTTCGATTTGATTCTTCTATTTTATTTGATTCGATTCATTTCAATTAGATTCGATACTGTTCGATTCGATTCTTTTCGATTCAGGTCGATTGGAATCGATTCGTTCTTTCGGTTCTATTCGATTCGATTCGACCGAACGATTCTCTTCGATTCGATTCTTTTCGGTCTGTTCGATTCGATTCTTTTCGATTCAGTTCGATTCGATTCTTTTGGACTCGATTCGATTCTTTGCGCTTTGATATGTTCGATTCGTTTCGACTTTTTTCGATTCGTGTCGATTCGAATCTATTCGATTCTTTTCTATTCAATTCGATTCGATGATTTTTCGTTCAATTCCATTCGATTCTATTCTTTTGCTTCTTTCGATTCGATACGATTCGATTCGATTCTTTTGATTCGATTTTTTCGATTCGATTCTTTTCAATTTGATTCGATTCTTTTCAATTTGATTCTTTTCGATTCGATTCGATTCGCCTCTTGTCGTTTCGATTCGATTCTTTTGATTCGATTCGATTCGATTCTTTTTGTTCGATTATATTCTCTTCGATTCGATTCTTTTCGATTCGATTCGATTCTTTCGATTCGATTTTCTCGAATCGATTCAATTCAATTCGATTCTTTTCGATTCGATTCTTTTCGATTTGATTCGATTCGATCATTTGGATTCCACTTGTTAATTTCGATTCGAATCTTTTCGATTCGATTCGATTCAATTCTTTTGGATTTCATTGGATTGAGTTAGATAATTTTTTGATTCGATCGATTCTTTTACCCTAGCTTCGATGTGATTCTACTCGATTCAATTCATTCGATT
The DNA here is from genome assembly GCF_011100685.1 of Canis lupus familiaris. Classification (NCBI taxonomy): domain Eukaryota; kingdom Metazoa; phylum Chordata; class Mammalia; order Carnivora; family Canidae; genus Canis; species Canis lupus. The sequence continues at coordinate 17,738 of NW_023330127.1, forward strand.
CTTCTTGATTCAATTCTTTTCGATTCTTTTTGATTCGGTTTGATTCTTTTCGATTCCATTCGATTCTTTTCGATTCGATTTAATTGTTTTTGAATCCATTTGATTCGATTCGATTATTTTCGATTCGACTCGATTGGATTCGATTCGGTTCGATTATCGATTCGATTCAATTCCAATTATTTTTGATTCGACTCGATTTGATTATTTTTTATTCAATTCGATTCAATTATTTTCGATTCGATGCAATTCGATTCGATTCTTCTCATTTCAATTCAATTCGATTCTTTCGAATTCGATTCGATTCGATTCTTTGTGTTTCGATTCGATCCTTTTCGATTTGAGTCAATTCTTTTCAATTCGATTTGATATTCTTCGATTCAATTCTTTTCGATTCGATTCGATTCGATTCTTTTCGATTCGATTCGATTCCATTCGATTCGATTCTTTTCGATTCAATACGATTCGATCGATTCTTTTCGATGCGAATCAATTCGATTCCATTCTTTTTGATTCGATTCGATTCGATTCTTTTAGATTTGATTTGATACGATTCTTTTCAATTCGATTTGATTCAATTCGATTCGTTTCGATTCGTTATTCTCTTTGATGTTTTTTGATTCGATCTTTTCAACCGATTTAATTCGATTCGATTCATTTCGATTTGATTCGATTCGAATTTTTCGATTCTATTCTTTTCAATTCGATTCATTTCGATTTGATTCGATTCGATTTTTTCGATTCTATTCTTTTCGATTCGATTCGATTCGCCTCTTTTCGTTTCGATTCTATTCTTTTGGATTCGATTTGATTCTTTTCGTTTCGATTAGATTCTCTTCGATTCGATTCTTTTCGATTCAGTTCTTTTCGATTCGGTTCGATTTGATTCTTCTCCATTCGATTCGATTCGATTCTTTTCGATTCGATTCGATAAGATTCTTTTCGTTCGATTCAATTCTATTCGATTCTATTCGATTCGATTCGATTATTTTCAGTTCGATTCTTTTCGTTTCGATTCGATTCTGCTCGATTCTTTTCGATTTGATTCGATTCGATCATTTGGATTCAATTTGTTACATTTCGATTCGATTCTTTTCTATTCAGTTCGATTCGATTCTTTTTGATTCAGTTCGATTCGATTCTTTTCAATTCGATTCGATTCTTTTCGATTTGATTCAATTCTTTTCAATTCGATTCGATTCGATTCTTTTCGTTTCGATTTTTTCAATTCGATTCCTTTCAATTCGATTCGATTGGATTCTTTTCGTTTCAATTAGATTCTTTTCGATTTTATTTGATTCGAATCTTATCAATTCGATTCGGTACTGTTCGATTCGATTCTTTTCGATTCAGTTCGATTCGATTCTTTTTGATTCGATTCGATTCTTTTCGCTTTGATATGATTCGATTCGTTTCGACTTTTTTCGATTCGTGTCGATTCGAATCTATTCGATTCTTTTCTATTCAATTCGATTCGATTGATTCTTTTCGATTCGATTCCATTCGATTCTATTCTTTTCAATTCGATTCGATTCTTTTCGATTCGATTCGATTCTTTTTGATTCGATTTTTTCGATTCGATTCTTTTCAATTTGATTCGATTCTTTTCAATTTGATTCTTTTCGATTCGATTCGATTCGCCTCTTGTCGTTTCGATTCGATTCTTTTTGATTCGATTCGATTCGATTCTTTTTGTTTCGATTATATTCTCTTCGATTCGATTCTTTTCGATTCGATTCGATTCTTTTCGATTCGATTCTTCTCGAATCGATTCAATTCAATTCGATTCTTTTCGATTCGATTCTTTTCGATTTGATTCGATTCGATCATTTGGATTCCACTTGTTACATTTCGATTCGAATCTTTTCGATTCGATTCGATTCAATTCTTTTGGATTTCATTGGATTGATTAGATAATTTTTGATTCGATTCGATTCTTTTACCCTAGCTTCGATGTGATTCTACTCGATTCAATTCATTTCGATTCTTCTTGATTCAATTCTTTTCGATTCTTTTTGATTCGGTTTGATTCTTTTCGATTCCATTCGATTCTTTTCGATTCGATTTAATTGTTTTTGAATCCATTTGATTCGATTCGATTATTTTCGATTCGACTCGATTGGATTCGATTCGGTTCGATTATCGATTCGATTCAATTCCAATTATTTTTGATTCGACTCGATTTGATTATTTTTTATTCAATTCGATTCAATTATTTTCGATTCGATGCAATTCGATTCGATTCTTCTCATTTCAATTCAATTCGATTCTTTCGAATTCGATTCGATTCGATTCTTTGTGTTTCGATTCGATCCTTTTCGATTTGAGTCAATTCTTTTCAATTCGATTTGATATTCTTCGATTCAATTCTTTTCGATTCGATTCGATTCGATTCTTTTCGATTCGATTCGATTCCATTCGATTCGATTCTTTTCGATTCAATACGATTCGATCGATTCTTTTCGATGCGAATCAATTCGATTCCATTCTTTTTGATTCGATTCGATTCGATTCTTTTAGATTTGATTTGATACGATTCTTTTCAATTCGATTTGATTCGATTCGATTCGTTTCGATTCGTTTCGATTCTCTTTGATGTTTTTTGATTCGATCTTTTCAACCGATTTAATTCGATTCGATTCATTTCGATTTGATTCGATTCGAATTTTTCGATTCTATTCTTTTCAATTCGATTCTTTTCGATTCGATTCGATTCGATTTTTTTCTATTCGCTTCTTTTCGATTCGATTCGATTCGCCTCTTTTCGTTTCGATTCTATTCTTTTGGATTCGATTTGATTCTTTTCGTTTCGATTAGATTCTCTTCGATTCGATTCTTTTCGATTCAGTTCTTTTCGATTCGGTTCGATTTGATTCTTCTCCATTCGATTCGATTCGATTCTTTTCGATTCGATTCGATAAGATTCTTTTCGTTCGATTCAATTCTATTCGATTCTATTCGATTCGATTCGATTCGATTATTTTCAGTTCGATTCTTTTCGTTTCGATTCGATTCTGCTCGATTCTTTTCGATTTGATTCGATTCGATCATTTGGATTCAATTTGTTACATTTCGATTCGATTCTTTTCTATTCAGTTCGATTCGATTCTTTTTGATTCAGTTCGATTCGATTCTTTTCAATTCGATTCGATTCTTTTCGATTTGATTCAATTCTTTTCAATTCGATTCGATTCGATTCTTTTCGTTTCGATTTTTTCAATTCGATTCCTTTCAATTCGATTCGATTGGATTCTTTTCGTTTCAATTAGATTCTTTTCGATTTTATTTGATTCGAATCTTATCAATTCGATTCGGTACTGTTCGATTCGATTCTTTTCGATTCAGTTCGATTCGATTCTTTTTGATTCGATTCGATTCTTTTCGCTTTGATATGATTCGATTCGTTTCGACTTTTTTCGATTCGTGTCGATTCGAATCTATTCGATTCTTTTCTATTCAATTCGATTCGATTGATTCTTTTCGATTCGATTCCATTCGATTCTATTCTTTTCAATTCGATTCGATTCTTTTCGATTCGATTCGATTCTTTTTGATTCGATTTTTTCGATTCGATTCTTTTCAATTTGATTCGATTCTTTTCAATTTGATTCTTTTCGATTCGATTCGATTCGCCTCTTGTCGTTTCGATTCGATTCTTTTTGATTCGATTCGATTCGATTCTTTTTGTTTCGATTATATTCTCTTCGATTCGATTCTTTTCGATTCGATTCGATTCTTTTCGATTCGATTCTTCTCGAATCGATTCAATTCAATTCGATTCTTTTCGATTCGATTCTTTTCGATTTGATTCGATTCGATCATTTGGATTCCACTTGTTACATTTCGATTCGAATCTTTTCGATTCGATTCGATTCAATTCTTTTGGATTTCATTGGATTGATTTAGATAATTTTTGATTCGATTCGATTCTTTTACCCTAGCTTCGATGTGATTCTACTCGATTCAATTCATTTCGATTCTTCTTGATTCAATTCTTTTCGATTCTTTTTGATTCGGTTTGATTCTTTTCGATTCATTCGATTCTTTTCGATTCGATTTAATTGTTTTTGAATCCATTTGATTCGATTCGATTATTTTCGATTCGACTCGATTGGATTCGATTCGGTTCGATTATCGATTCGATTCAATTCCAATTATTTTTGATTCGACTCGATTTGATTATTTTTTATTCAATTCGATTCAATTATTTTCGATTCGATGCAATTCGATTCGATTCTTCTCATTTCAATTCAATTCGATTCTTTCGAATTCGATTCGATTCGATTCTTTGTGTTTCGATTCGATTCTTTTCGATTTGAGTCAATTCTTTTCAATTCGATTTGATATTCTTCGATTCGATTCTTTTCGATTCGATTCTTTTCGATTCGATTCGTTTCGATTCGATTCTTCGATTCGATTCGATTCGATTCTTTTCGATTCAATACGATTCGATCGATTCTTTTCAATGCGAATCAATTCGATTCCATTCTTTTTGATTCGATTCGATTCGATTCGATTATTTTTATTTATTTTTTTTATTTTTATTATTTATGATAGTCACAGAGAGAAAGAGAGAGAGGGGCAGAGACATAGGCAGTGGGAGAAGCAGGCTCCATGCACCGGGAGCCCGACATGGGATTCGATCCCGGGTCTCCAGGATCGCGCCCTGGGCCAAAGGCAGGCGGTAAACCGCTGCACCACCCAGGGATCCCGATTCGATTCTTTTAGATTTGATTTGATACGATTCTTTTCAATTCGATTTGATTCGATTCGATTCGTTTGATTCTCTTTGATGTTCTTTGATTCGATCTTTTCAACCGATTTAATTCGATTCGATTCATTTCGATTCGAATGTTTCGATTCTATTCTTTTTAATTCGATTCTTTTCGATTCGATTCGATTCGATTTTTTTTTTTCGCTTCTTTTCGATTCGATTCGATTCGCCTCTTTTCGTTTCGATTCTATTGTTTTGGATTCGATTTGATTCCTTTCGTTTCGATTAGATTCTCTTCGATTCGATTCTTTTCGATTCAGTTCTTTTCGATTCGGTTCGATTTGATTCTTCTCCATTCGATTCGATTCGATTCGATAAGATTCTTTTCGTTCGATTCAATTCTGTTCGATTCGATTCGATTCGATTCGATTATTTTCAGTTCGATTCTTTTCGTTTCGATTCGATTCTGCTCGATTCTTTTCGATTTGATTCGATTCGATCATTTGGATTCAATTTGTTACATTTCGATTCGATTCTTTTCTATTCAGGTCGATTCGATTCTTTTTGATTCAGTTCGATTCAATTCTTTTCAACTCAATTCGATTCGGTTCGATTCTTTTCGATTCGATATGATTCGATTCGATTCAACTCAACTCGATTCTTTTCGATTCGATTTTTTCGATTCGATTCCTTTCAATTCGATTCGATTGGATTCTTTTCGTTTCAATTAGATTCTTTTCGATTTTACTTGATTCGAATCTTATCAATTCGATTCGGTACTGTTCGATTCGATTCTATTCAATTCAATTCGATTGGAATCGATTCTTTTCGATTCAATTCGATTCGATTCGATACGATTCTTTTCGATTGTATTCGATTCGATTCTTTTCGGTTCTCTTCGATTCGATTCTTTTCGATTCAATTCGATATGATTCGATTCTTTTCGATTCCATTCGATTCTTTTCTATTCGATTTCGATTCGATTTTTTCGATTCAATTCGGTTTGATTCGATTATTTTCAACTCAATTCGATCGACTCGGTTCAGTTATTTTCGATTCGATTCGATTCGATTATTTTCGATTCGATAAGATTACTTTCGATTCGATTATTTTCGATTCGATTTCATTATTTTCAATTCAATTCATTTCGATGTTTTTCGATTCGATTCAATGCGAATCAACTATTTTCTATTAGATTCGCTTCAATTATTTTCTTTTTTTTCTAAATTTTTTATTTATTTATGATAGTCACAGAGAGAGAGAGAGGCAGAGATAGGCAGAGGGAGAAGCAAGCTCCAAGCACCGGGAGCCCTATGTGGGATTTGATCCCGGGTCTCCAGGATCGCGCCCTGGGCCAAAGGCAGGCACTAAACCGCTGCCCCTCCCAGGAATCCCCGCTTCAATTATTTTCGATTTGATTTGATTCGGTTATTTTCAATTCGATTCCATTTGATTATTTTCATTTCGGTTCGGTACGATTCGATTCTATTATTTTCGATTCGATTCGTTTCGTATCCATTCGAATCGTTTTGATTCCTTTCGGTTTTCGATTTGAATCGATTCTTTTCTTTTCGATTCGATTCTTTTCTATTCGGTTTGATTTTTTTGATTTGAATCGACTCGATTCTTTTTGATTCAAGTATATAAGATTCGATCCGATTCTTTTCGATTCAAATCGATACGATTCTTTTCGATTTGATTCGATTCGTTTTGATTCGACTCGATTCTTTTCGATTCAATTCTTTTCGATTCAATGAAATACGGTTCTATTCTTTTCGATTCGATTTGATTTGATTCTTTTTGATTCCATACGATTCGATTTGATTCTTTTCGATTTGATTCGATTCAACTCGATACTTTTCAAATCGATCATTTCGATCGATTCGATTCGATTCTTTTCATTTCGATTCGATTCTTTTCGATTTGATTCAATTCTTTTCAATTCGATTCGATTCGATTCTTTTCGTTTCGATTTGATTCTCTTCTATTTTATTTGATTCGATTCATTTCAATTAGATTCGATACTGTTCGATTCGATTCTTTTCGATTCAGGTCGATTGGAATCGATTCGATTCTTTCGGTTCTATTCGATTCGATTCGATACGATTCTCTTCGATTCGATTCTTTTCGGTCTGTTCGATTCGATTCTT
>NW_023330128.1:0-24584 GCF_011100685.1 Canis lupus familiaris
ACTCTGGAACTCCTTAGTATTCAGAAACACATGTGGAAAACCTGAACTAAACTGAGATGAAAGACACCTCATGTGCAAAAATCCCTATAACTCCACTGATTCAGGAAAAATTAGAGCTAAAACTCTCAGTGGGATTTATGAAATAAAAATAATCTTTTAGGAAGCCCACTTGAAGGATAATGTAGATTCAAAGCTTAGGACACAATGAATATAAATATGATGGATACCAATCTCTTTCCATATTTTTTTATTTCAACATTTTTTTATTTCAACATTACAGCCAAGTGCCTGTATCTATGTGCTTGAAGATTTTTATGGAACATAGTCAATTAACAGATAAATCATTTTTCTAGATAGTAATTCAAAAGGCATTGTCATGTCAAAATATATGCCAAGGGAATGATAGACAGGTATCTGCTTGTTTTACAGAATTTTTTTCTTTCTAATATAGGTATCTGTGTATATACAGACACCTAAGATCCTGTGTGGAAACTTCCAAATACATTGACCTGGAAAAAGCCATCCAATAACCTTAGTTCAATAAAGCACCAGGATTAGTTGAACCAAGAATGATCCTAGAGCCCAGAGTGTGGTTTCTACTCTCCTATAACGTTTTGAACACTTATCAATGCCAAGCTCTGTTCTAAATATTTTATAAATATAATATAAAAATTTAATCCTCAAGCAACTACACTAGATGGTATTATTAGCTCCATTTTACAAAATAAGGAAACTCACAGAAAGTTTAAATAAATTGTCAAATGCAGGAGACAGGGTTTGAACCCAGACAGCCTAACTCATAAGCCCATTGTTGGTAACCACACCGTGAAGACCTTTTCATCTTTCCTACCCTCAGCCTCATTTCTGTCCCCAGAGCCATCAGCCCAGCTTCTCATGGGATTTATATTGGGAGTGAGAGGATAAATCTCAAGCATTATATTAATAAAGCCAGTTGCTAGCTTGGAAATATTTAAACGTGTTACAACAAAGCTTTTAACTTCAATAGATTCTTCTAAGGTCTTACTGTGTTTCTTTACTCTCATCACGACCCAACTGGATTATCTCAGCAGAAATTAGAAAGCGATAATCTACTGTAAACTGACTTAAGAAGAAGAGGAGGAGAACTGCAGTTTTTATTTCTAAAAATAGTCATTTATTATAGTGTATTAACATGATGCCTTCTTGCTTTCCACTACCTTAATCTTTATGCCAAAGGTAAGCCCCAGTGGAACTGGGGAGTTTTGCAGAATTCTAGGGAGTATCCTCTGTTCTAAGATAGAGGCATCTCTTACAAATGTTGGGAGCAGGGGTCATAGTCTATTCTGTAACTATTCGTCATTTCACGACAGTGAGTTAATAGTCATCTTCATCTTTTGACCAAATTAAATTCATTTTTTATTTCATTTCTACATTCCTTAATAACTTCTTAAACTCAACACCAAAGAAACAAACAATCCAATCATGAAATGGGCAAAAGACATGAACAGAAATCTCACAGAGGAAGACATAGACATGGCCAACATGCATATGAGAAAATGCTCTGCATCACTTGCCATCAGGGAAATACAAATCAAACCACATGATACACCACCTCCACACCAGTGAGAATGGGGAAAATTAACAAGGCAGGAAACAACAAATGTTGGAGAGGATGCGGAGAAAAGGGAACCCTCTTACACTGTTGGTGGGAATGTGAACTGGTGCAGCCACTCTGGAAAACTGTGTGGAGGTTCCTCAAACAGTTAAAAATATACCTGCCCTACGACCCAGCAATTGCACTGTTGGGGATTTACCCCAAAGATACAAATGCAATGAAACGCCCGGACACCTGCACCCCGATGTTTATAGCAGCAATGGCCACGATAGCCAAACTGTGGAAGGAGCCTCGGCGTCCAACGAAAGATGAATGGATAAAGAAGATGTGGTTTATGTATACAATGGAATATTACTCAGCCATTAGAAATGACAAATACCCACCATTTGCTTCAACGTGGATGGAACTGGAGGGCATTATGCTGAGTGAAGTCAGTCAGTCGGAGAAGGACAAACATTATATGTTCTCATTCATTTGGGGAATATAAATAATAGTGAAAGGGAATATAAGGGAAGGGAGAAGAAATGTGTGGGAAATATGAGAAAGGAGAGAGAACGTAAAGATGCTAACTCTGGGAAACGAACTAGGGGTGGTAGAAGGGGAGGAGGGCGGGGGTGGGAGTGAATGGGTGACGGGCACTGGGGGTTATTCTGTATGTTAGTAAATTGAACACCAATAAAAAATAAATTAAAAAAAATAACTAATGATGAGAATGTGATGTCTAAAGAGGGTGTGAGCTAAGTTCAGTCCCTTTTTCTAATTCTTCACGGGTTTCTACTAGTACAAATATCTTAATATTTTATCAAATAGATACTCTTCTTTCTTTTTTAAAGATTTCTTTATTATTCACGAGAGGCACAGAGAGAGAGAAGGCAAAGACATAGGCAGAGGAAGAAGCAGGCCCTCTGGGGAGCCTGTGAGGGACTTGATCCCAGGACCCCGGGATCATGACCTAAGCCAAACGCAGACACTCAACCACTGAGTCACCCAAGGGCCCCAAGTAGATACTGTTCTTAAAATAAAGTAATTTTTATTTTAATTTTTAAAGTACTTTAAAGTACTTTAATTTTTAAAGTTTTTTATTTGAAAAATAACTTATTTAGTATTCTAATGAATACCAAAAATGATAAGGAAGATTCCATTTGACTTCAATTCTTGTGAACACAAGTTTCTAGTGTATGAAAGAAGTGAGAAAAATCCCCAATTTTCACTATTAGTAACATCTTGTAAACAAGAGAAATAGAATTTCTTTGTGAGAAACAACATTAATTCCCCTCATTATTACACACAAGCCAAAATTCACTAATTCTGACTGAAAAATAGGTAGAAATTAATCAACTATTCAATTTCTGTTAAATTCTGTAGTATCAACCTAAAGATGAGAGAGTCTCCAGCTGAAGCCTGAGGCTGAGCTGAGGTAAAATGGAACCTGGGTCAGCCTACCCCCTTTTTTATGGCTAATTGTAAAAATTAGGCTAAACTCAGATTATTCATTTGAATAGATTGATTGAGGGTATTGATTCCTCCATGTAAGACCAAGGCATGACAGGGATGAAATATGTTTTTTTATTTCAGGGGCTATTTTTTCTTAGTTTTTTCCTTCTAGAAAAAAGGTAAATTTTTTCATATTAACAGTGATCAAAAATATACCAAAATATTTACTATGGGAATGATCTCATAGTAGTTTTCTAAAGATTGTGGCAAGCATTAAGTGCTGCTTGCTACTGCTATGGATGAAATTGTGTCTCCCTCCCACTGCTTTCCCACCTTCTTACCATAAAGCCCTCTCTGCCAGTATCATTGTTTGGAGCTAGAGCTTTTGAAGGTAATTAAGTTTAAATGGGATCATCAAGGTCAGGTCCTAATCCAGTAAGATGGATGGTCTTGTAAGAAGTGGGAGAGATCTGTATGTGTGTACATACATGCATTGAGGACATGCCTTGGGGTACACAGTGAGAAGGCAGCCGCGTGCAAGCAGAAAAAGAGCTCTTACCAGAACCTGACCATGATGATATCCCGAACTCGGAATTCTAAAAATCTGTGTTCTCTCTATATCAAAGACCTTGGGTTAAATATGAAATTAACATGCCTGTGATCACTTACATTTTCTAATATTACCAATGTATAATATAAAGTATATAAGATAATCTTTTGGGAACTGAGTCTCTTTCAAAGAACATTAACAAATAAATTGATAAAGATTTTGTCACATAAAAACCCTTGAGTAGACATAAGGACATATCTCAAAAGCAATATGTGAAAGATGAAAAATGTTCAACTTGTTTTGTCATAATGAACCATTCGAAATAAAAATTCAGCCCTTCAATAGATGCAACTCTCTAGTGGAAAAACAACACTATCTTTATATAAAAATCTTTTTAGTAGAACATCATAGGCTCTGTAAAACCGGCTGAGAGGTAAGCAGCACCCAGGACAATAAATAGTTCTAGTAAGAAAAGGAAAGTCTTCTCCTGTCCCTAATGCTATAATAATTACACAAGATAAAAGAAAAGAAGAAGAACATATTCCCCTTGTAAATTGAATATGAGTGGTCTGCAAGGTCCTAAGAACCAGGAAATGAGTTTGCTATTTGTTAGCATGTCTCTTGGGCTAAGGATGGAAGGGTACAACATGGTATGGAAGGAAGAACATGGCCTTCTGATGAAGGCAGGCCTGGGTTGGAATCTCTTGCATGATTTCCCTATGTATGACTGGACCATTTCTGAGACTTCCTCTGTTCCCATTTTCATCTCTGCAGCCTGTGGATGATAAAAAATATGGGCCTTGGAGGGCTGTGAGAAATATTTTCTTTATTCATGAGAGATACACAGAGAAAGGCAGAGACATAGGCAGAGGGTGAAGCAGGCTCCCTGTGGGGAACCCGATGTGGGACTCGATCCCAGGACCCAGGGATCACGACCTGAGCCAAAGGCAGATGCTCAATCACTGAGAAACCCAGGTGGGTGAGGCATCTGTGATGTTCCTAGTGTGGTTCCCAGCATGCATCCCACATATTTTGGTCTCCCATACCACCTTGGTTAAATAAAGAGAATGGTAACTAGTCTGCATTTTTAAAATAATGACTTGGCCTTCTATCAGGAGGAAGAGAGTCTTTCATATGGACCTCATGCCAAGGCCTGGACATTCCTTTTCTCTTTGTCCTCCTTATGACATCACCACCTTCAAGGTTACATCTATGGGCAATTTCCCTAGTCTCAAATATATTTTACTACTATCTTTGACTCTGATTTTTTTGAGCTATACTTGCTTCATTTTTCAATTCACTAAGCATTCTGATCTATTTCTTACCAAGCAGATTGGAGTTAGTTGTTCACTCAATGTAAAGGAAGGGTGATTTCAATAATGAAAGAATCTAGGTGTTCATGGAATGTTGTATGAAATTCAGGAAAAAAGAGAGAATAGAAATGGTAGCATCACATAGTGAATAAAAGCCTGTGCTTTGAAATAAATAGACCTGATTTCAAATGTAGACTCTGTCCATTACTAATATGGTAACCTGGGCAGATCCATTAGACTCTGAGCATCAAGGTTCTCCAATATAAAAATACTCCCATCTCACAGGGTCATTGTAAGTTAGACAAAATTAGGTACATAAAGTTTTTTAGCATAATATCTGACATGTAGTAAGCCCCTGATAAATTGTTATTAATGTAACTCAGATGAGTATATCATTTTGCCAAATTATTACTAGCATGTCGTACCTATGACATGGCATAACTGAGATCTAGGGTGAAAGCAGGAAAAAAAAAGAGGGAGTTAGTTTTTTCTCATGACCAAAAAACTTCTTGATATTTTGTTTGTGGGAGTGTTCTTGGTCTTCCACGTTTTGTGAATAATGCAAACAGAGATGGAGTAAGTAAACAGGTGACCTTCCATGACCTGCTCCCACATTTATTGAGCAATCATCATGTTCTAGACTGGATATTCAATGCATTTGTGTTCAGGGTTGAGAGGAAATACACACAGTCAATTCTTTCTCCTACATTCCATCTATCTGCTCCATTTTTTTTTAAAGATTTATTTATTTATTCATGAGAAACACAGAGAGGAGAGAGAGAAAAACAGAGACACAGGCAGAGGGAGAAGTAGGCTCCCTGCAGAGAGCCTGATGTGGGACTCAATCCTGGGTCTCCAGGATCATGCCCTGAGCTAAAGGCGAAGCTAAACCCCTGAGCCACCCGGGCTACCCTGCTCCATCTTTCCTTTTTACTAAACTGCTAAGATAGAGCCCTGATACCATCCATCAGGACTATTGCCTCCCCTAACTACTCTCTGCTTCCACTCTTGCTTACCCATCCATCTATTATCTAGCAACAGTCAGAAAAATTTGCTGGAAATATAAATCAGATTTGGTAGTCCCCTAATTACAAATCCTTTGGCAAAATATCTCCACTTTTTACCATGGCCTGTGAAGACCCTGTGTGACTAGACCCCTGAGCATAGTATCATATCTGATAGCATGGCCTATGCTCTGGGCTCTAGTCAAATCAGGCTTCCCTGAGCCCCTCTCTCTGAGGGTCAGATTGTACCCAGTAGACCTGCAAGTCCTCAGCCTCGATGGCTCAGGCACACAATGTGGCTGCTTCTCCTCTCATAGATTTGGTTTTAATGCTCCACCTCAGAGAGGCCCTCCTAGACTATTCCTAACACGTTCCCACCCTCTCGCACAGCCCCCTATCCACCTTCTATCAGCAGCACTAATCATTATCATTCCCCCTCTTATTTTATCATTTGTAGTCCCAGGCAGGAGAGACATTGGTCTGTCACATTGTCAATTGTATTTGCTGCAGGGACATGACACAAAAGAAGACCTCCAGAAGTACTCATGGAATGAAGGACTCAAGCATTGGCAAACACAAAAGGGAAAAAATGTTATGTTTTCGTATAGTAAGGGTTAATGGGAATGCATTTTTTTGAGATTCACAAGAGCACGAAACATGGTACACCTACTTGGTATTAGACATCAGTAATAAATCGCTGTACAAGAAAAGCTGCCACTTCTGCCTCCTCCAGCCTTTCTTGAGCTCAACGGGGCCATGGATGAGCAAGGTACGAGTGGCACCCTCAGATGATGTAGTGCTTTCGCTGTGGGTGTCCACCTCCACAGACGAGGTCTTCCTGCAACACATCAAACACAGAGCAGTTAGTTACTGGTCAAATACACAATATAGTTTAATGCCAAGTTTCAAGGTTCACACAACACTAAAATGTAGTCTCAACCCCCAAAGCAGAGCTCCAGAGCTCAGAATCAGGGATCCCTGAGTTACAGAAAGCTATAGAAAGAGGTGAGGTCACTTGGGAAACTGATGCAGAGGGAGGACAGTTTCAAGGACAAAGCCCTTGGGCATGCGAACACTTAGAGGTGTGGTGGAGAAAGCTGCAGAGCTAATTGTGAGCCATTAGGTAGGCGAGAGCCAAGAAGCCAAAGGTAGAGCAGATTACAAGAAGGAGAATGAACAACAACAACAAACAGGACAACTTGTGGCCTAATATAAAATAAAACAACGTGTGAAGAATTAATTACAAATTGCTTTTATGTTAAGATAAAATGAAGATAACTGAAGATCCTGGAAGTTGACCCCCATCTTATCTAATTCAATATTCAAAATTGGGGTAAAAATTCTCAAAGATCAACAAAAATATTGGAAACCTCAGAAAGTTTCTGAACACAAGAGTTTAGCTATTACTTGGCTGAGCTCTGACAGGACTTCCTGGTCAAAATAGGTAATAAAACAACTCAATTGAGCAGAGTGTAAAAATTCTTTCATAACTAGACAGGTATTTTCATAGACCCACTGAAAACTGTCTCACAGAGAGAGAGAGTTGGCTCTCTCATGGAGCCAAGAAAGTGTCTCCGCCTCCCCCAAGGATGTATAAAGCCTGCTCCCTTCTGCTCAGCAGCACTGAATCTTATGAACAGGAGCAGCTTTTCAGGAAGCTGGTGCTGGAGTTACTAATTAGTTTCTATGTATTAGAGGAAACAAAAGAAAAGAACAGTTCCTGTTATTGCCGGTCTGTTTGGATGGTCAGAAATAGTGGATCAGAAGACTACCTCATGCGCTGAAGCCTTGAATGTCCACCTGTAAGCTCAGCGTGCTTTCTGATTGACGGGAACATCCTTTTCTCTTCAATTCGCGGGACGGGAAATCGAGTGAGTCTACAGCACTTGGCAGAGTACTGTCAAATGCTTGAAGCCTGAAGATTCCGCAGCGGTCCGCGGTCACTGCCATTATGATGTCACATATTCAAAGCTCATGTTGTAACTGCCAAACTGACATACTGGTTTCCTTATCTTGGCCTCCAAGTTTTGACTTTTTAAAAGTAATCATTTTATTTTGAGATAACTGTAGATTCATTTGCAGCTGTAATAAATAACACAGAGAGATGACATCAGTTTTTTTACAGATGGAGTCTTCCAGAGACACTTGCATCACCACAAGGGTCCTTCCTATTCCCCGATTACAACCACACAAATTTCTTTCCCCCTCCACCACCTCTTTAATCCCTGGCAATCACAAATCTGTTCACCATGTGTATAATGTTGCCATTTCAAGAATGTTATACAGATGGGATCACATAGTTTATGAAATTTGGGGATTTCCTTTTTCCCATTTGATGTAACTGGAGATTCATCTAGATGGCTGCAAGGATTCACAGTTCATTTCCTGGTGTCCCTTAGTAGTACATCATGATATGGATGTATCACAGTTTGCTTAACTACCTGTTGAAGGAGTTCGAAGTGTCTGCAGGTTTTGGCTGTCACTAATAAAGCTACTATAAACATCTGTGTACAGGTTTTTGTGTCAGCGTGAAGTCTTCACTTCTCTGGGCTAAATGCCCAGGATGGGAAGAGCCAGGTCATATGCTAGGTATGTTTTTTTGTTTTTGTTTTTGTTTTTTTTTTATAGTTTTATTTTTTATTTCTTAGGAACTGTCCAACTGTTTTCCAGAATGGCTGTGCCATTTCACATTCTCCCCAGTACTGTGTGAGTCATTCAGTTTCCCCTCATCACACGAACATTTGGTGTTGTCATTTTTTATTTTAGCTATTCTGATAGCTGTGTAGTGTGATATCTCACAGTGGATTTCACTTGCATTTCCCTAATGGTTAGTGATACTAACCATTGATTTGCCACCTGGACATCTCCTTCAGTGTCAAAGCACCTACAGGAGCCTGTTAAAAACATGTTACATGAAGACAGTGTTCCCTTTCCACTAGGAAACTGATGGTTTTACAGATTAGGAGGCTCCTGCGCATACAGGTTGGACTCTGAATCCAAGCAGCCGTGACATAATATGAAGGATTCAAATCCAACTGACTCAGGAGGTCACACAGCCTCTTGTGAGGGCCCCCCACCCCCACCATGGACAGTGTCTTTCTTTGACAACTGTGGAGGACAGAAATTTGATCCTACAGACAAAGTTTGTGGTTTCCCTTACAGGCTCCTGTAACAGGCATGTGAAAACCTATCTTTTATGCCCCACTAGACTCTATGGACCTCAAGGAAAGAGTCTATGTCTGATTTATTATTAAATTCACACAAACATTGGCACATCAGAGGAATAAAAAAATTCTGTATTGAACAAGTGAATGAAATAGTTTTCTGGCAGGGATGGACAGGGAAAAAGGCATGACATAAAATAGTCTTTCTCTTATTTACTTTATTCATTCAACAGATAGTGTTTGGACCTGTACTAGGAGAAAGGCACTTGATAGGTCTGGGCAACAGGGAGCCAGGCCCAACTCTAAAAACAGGATTTAAGTGAGGAGGGGGAAGACAGATATTAAACAGAGAATGTCATCAATAACTGCCTAACACAACCTCTGGAAAGTACTGCAGAGGAAAATTAAAGATTGAGGTGAGAAATTTAGGGAGGGACTTGACACCTGATTTCAATTATGGAGAGGAAGGCTTCTTTGACGAGCTCATTTGAAATGACCTTTAAAGAATAACTTGGGATTAGAAGAGAGAAAGAGGAAGGAAGGGGGAAGGGAGGGAAGATACATTTGTCAGTTGAAGGGACAGAATGTGACTAACTGATGTTTCAGAAACATGGAAGACTTTGCTGGATTGGAGACACAGGCAGAAGGTTCAGGAGAGTGAAATCGGCCTGTAAATTAGGTAGAGGTGAGAGCACAAGTCCTGGTAGTCCTTTTAGACTTTATTAAGGCTTCTCATCTTAAAACCAAACTAACACAGAAGTGGCATGTAGATAGTGGCCTCCAGGCTTCTCACCACATTTATTTATTTTTAAAAAATATTTTATTTATTTGAGAGAGAGAGAGAGAAAGAGACAGAGAGAGAGAGAGAAAGAGACAGTGCATATGCACAAGAGGTGGGGGCGGAGAGAGAGAGAGAGGAAGAAGCACAAATGGTGCTGAGTGTGGATTCTGAGCTGTGGCTCTGTCTCATGACCCTGAGATCATAACCCTGAGCCAAAATCAAGAGTCAGAAAGTTAACCAAGTAAGCCACCAGGCACCCCTTCTCACCACTTTTAAAGGACAAGTGCTAGTCTGGCCATGCTTGACTGTATTTAGAACCATGGAGGCTCATTGGGCAACACTTTCTGGCCTCCCATCAAGCACCTGTCAAAATCTATTTCAGGTAAAAAATAATCTATTTCAGGTAAAAAATATAGGCAGACTTATCTCTGCACCTTCCCCAATTCTCAGATTATGTCCCATTCTCTGCATCTCCCTTCAGAGAGGTTAGAGATTTAGAGGCCGGGAAAACTTCTCTCCTTTTAGAATCTCGTCCTGTTGATCAATTCTGATATGCATCAGACTCACTTGGGAGGCTTTTCAGGCACTCATTCTGAAACTGCCTCCCCCAGAGGTTCTGATTCATCAGATCTGGAAAAAGCTCTTTGAGTGATTCTTACATGTAACCAGGATTGTGAGTCACTGGTTTTAAGGAATTAATTGAGAAAGATACAGTGTTTGATAGTATCTTCTCCTTGTAGTAAAGCAAAGGAGAGAAAAGTTTGTCTGAGAAAGATAAAGGGAGCTTCTTTTACCAGGTCACAGTTACCTTTGCAGTAATAGCTAAAGCTTAATTTCTCCCATAATACCATTGTGATTTATTTTAATTTGATGAATGAGCTCTAAATAGAATAATAATGATAGGGTCTGTTTTCTTTTTTAAAGACTTTATTTATTATGTGTTTATTCATGAGAGACACAGAATGAGAGAGAGAGAGAGCAGAGACACAGGCAGAGGGAGAAGCAGGCTCCATGCAGGGAGCCCGATGTGGGACTCCATCCCGGGTCTCCAGGATCATGCCCTGGGTTGAAGGCAGCGCTAAACCGCTGAGCCACCCGGGCTGCCCTGGTCTGTTTTCATCTATTTCACCGAACACCTATGTTTTCAGCCTAAATATCAAATAGAAGAGATACTTTAAGGTGATCATTATGCCCATAATACCATATTATTGATCTATTGTCAATTTTTGTCAATACCATACTGTTTTGATTATTACAGCTTTGTAATATATCTTGAAATCTGGGACCGTGATACCTCCAGTTTTTTTTTTTTTCTTTTTCAAGATTGCTTTGGCTATTTGGGGTCTTTTGTGGTTCCATGCATGCTTATGAATTACTTGTTTTAGTTCTGTGAAAAATACTATTGGTTCTTTGATAGGGATTCCATCAAATCAGTAGATTATTTTGAGTATGGAACATTTTATTAATACTTGTTCTCTCATCAATAAGCATGGAATATTTTTCCATTTGTGTTGTCTTCAATTTTTTTCAATATATATATATTGAATGTCTTCAATTTTTTTCAATATATATATATATATACACGTCTTTCACTTCCTTGTTTAAATTTATTTCTAGGTATCTTATTTTTGGTACAATCATTAATGGGACTGTTTCTTAATTTCTCTTTTTGTTCTTCATTATTAGTGTATTGAAATGCAGTGGGTTTCTGTATATTGGTTTGTATCCTGTGACTTTCCTGAACTCATTTATCAGTTCTAGTCCATTTTTGGTAGAATCCTGAGGGTTTTCTACATATAGTATCATGGCACCTGCAAATAGTGAAAGTTTTACCTCTTCCTTACCCATTTGGATGCCATTTATTGCTTTTTCTTGTCTGATTGCTGGGGCTAGGACTTCCAGTACTATGCTGAATAAAAGTAGTGAGGGTGGAAATCCTTGTTTTGTTCTTGATCCTGGGGAAAAGCTCTCACTTTTTCACCACTGAGTATGACATTAGCTATAGTTTTTTTCACATATGGTCTTCATTCTGTTGAGGTATGTTCCCTCTAAACCTACTTTGTTGAGTTTGTATCATGAATGGATGTTGTACTTTTAAATGCTTTTCTGCATCTATTAAAATGATCATGGATTTGACCCTTCTCTTGTTGATGAGATGTATGATGTTAATGGATTTGTGAATATTGAATCACATTTGCATACTAAGAATAAATCGCACTGGATCATGGTAAATGACTTTTTTAATGTATTGGTGGATTTGGTTGGCTAATACTTTGTTGAGGATTTGTACATGTATGGTCCTTAACCTCCACGTGTTTGAAGGCCTTCCAAGCTTCTTGTTGTGATTTAGTTCTAATTTCAAGGCATTATGGTCTGAGAATATGCAGGGGACGATCCCAATCTTTTGGTATCGGTTCAGACCCGATTTGTGACCCAGTATGTGGTCTATTCTGGAGAAAGTTCCATGTGCACTTGAGAAGAATGTGTATTCAGTTGAGTTTGGATGTAAAGTTCTGTAGATATCTGTGAAATCCATCTGGTCCAGTGTATCATTTAAAGCTCTTGTTTCTTTGGAGAAGTTGTGCTTAGAAGACCTATTGAGTGTACCAAGCACTATTAGATGTCACCAAGTATAAGTGTATTATTATCAAAATATGTCTTAATTTTGGTTATTAATTGATATATTTGGCAGCTCCCACATTCGGGGTATATATATTGATAATTGTTAAGTCCTCTTGTTGGATAGATCCTTTAAGTATGATATAGTGTCCCTCTTCATCTCTCACTACAGTCTTTGGGGTAAGTTTTAGTTTATCTGATATAAAGATGGCTACCTCTGCTTTCTTTTGAGGACCACTTGAATGGTAAATGGTTCTCCAACCTTTTATTTTCAGGTTGTAGGTGTCCTTCTGTCTAAAATGAGTCTCTTGTAGACAGCAAATAGATGGGTCCTGCTTTTTTATCCAGTCTGAAACCCTGCGCCTTTTGATGGGGTCATTAAGCCCGTTCACATTCAGAGTTACTATTGACAGATAGGAGTTTAGTGTCATCATGATATCTATTCAGTCCTTTTTTTGTGGATTGTTCCACTGAACTTCTTCTTAAAGGGGAATTTTAAGAGTCCCCCTTAAAATTTCTTGCAGAGCTGGTTTGGAGGTCACATATTCTTTCAGTTCCTGCTGGTCTTGGAAGCTCTTTATCTCTCCTTCCATGTTGAATGAGAGCCTTGCTGGATAAAGTATTCTTAGTTGCATGTTCTTCTCATTTAGGACCCTGAATATATCCTGCCAGCCCTTTCTGGCCTGCCAGGTCTCTGTGGAGAGGTCTGCTGTTACCCTAATATTCCTCCCCATAAAAGTCAGGGCTTTCTTGTCTCTTGCTGCTTTAAGGATCTTCTTTTTGTCTTTGGAATTTGCAAGCTTCACTATTAAATGTTGAGGTGTTGAGGGGTTTTTATTGATTTTAGGGGGGGATCTCTCTATTTCCTGGATCTGAATGCCTGTTTCCCTTCCCAGATTAGGAAAGTTTTCAGCTAGGATTTGTTCAAGTTTTATCAATTTGGTTGATCTTTTTAAAGAACCAGCTCCTGGTTTCATTGATCTGTTTTATTGTTTTTTTGGTTCTATTTCATTTATTTCTGCTCTAATCTTTATTATTTTATTTCTTCTGCTGGTTTGGGGTTTTATTTGTTCTTCTTTTTCCAGCTTCTGTAGTGTAAGGTTAGGTTAATACTTTTCTTGCTTCTTGAGGTAGGGCTGGATTGCTCTAAAGTTCCCTCTTAGAACAGCTTTTGCTGGATTTCAAAGTTTTTGGACCAGTGTGTTTTCATTTTCATTGGTCTCCAAGTATTTTTAAACTTCTTCTTTGATTTCTTTGCTTAAAATTTTAAATCTTTGATTACATGTGTTCATCAGAAAACATTATGTAATGGCAAGAGCACGAGGTCTGGAATCAAATTACGTAGTTTTAATCCTTCCTCATAATTTACTACCTACATGACACTGGGTAAACTAGTTACACTTCTGAAGCCTCACTGTTATCATTTATAAAATCCGGATGGTGATAAAAGCACCTGCTTCATAGGGCTGTTATGAGAATTAAATGAGATCATACCGCAGAAATCTTAGTATGATATCTAACAGAGTAATCCTTCAAATGATTTACTTATGCTTATAGGAGACAATGAGACTTTTTATTCAGAAATAGTAACAATATCATGAGTATTCTCCATGACCAAAGATAGGGAGAGATTGTAGTAATGCCAATTGAGTAATGCAAATTGCCAAGTTCTTTGCCAGGCAGTTTATGGACATCATCTCATTTCCTTGCAGCAGGTTTGTGAGGTAAGAATCATTATTTCCACTTTATAGTTGGAAAAACTGAAGTTTAGTAAAGTTAAGGCACTGAAAACCACATACCTAATAATTCATAGAGTCAAGTTTGTCTAATTTCAAAGTCCTATAATATTTCCTTGCCTAAAGAATGTTTCCCTCCTGGAAGAGGAAAGAAAATATATTTTAAGCCACATCCCATTTAGGTTGGCTCACAAATTATTTAACTTAAACATAAGTGAGTTTTTCACAATTGTCATCAGTGTGTTTACGTAAGGTGCCCATGTCCCACTCTGTCTCTTCTCCCGGAAATGGCTGGTTGTGGATCCCAGAGCCACTGCTAGTACCATGAACTGACTGTCAGACAGGAAATTTGCAAAGCTCTCAATGTGGATAGGAGATTCCTGGGACTTTACAGAACAAGATCTTAGGTTTTAGACAGGCTGGGAGTAAGAGTCAGGACTGTGAAAGCCTAATGATTCCCCTCCCAATGTCCAGTGGTTCACATCTCATTGATAGATACCAGGCTATGAATTTGTGGCTAAACATTTCCACTGCCTTCTAAGCTTGATACCCATCCTGGATCAGTATTATGAGTAATCTCTATCCTGATTCTGGCACTCTGAATTTTCTACTACCACTAATTGATCTCTATAAAGAAGGAAAAAAGGGATGCCCAGGCCTTGGCAGTTGAGTGTTCACTCTACTACCCTTTGCTGCCCTCTACTGACCATATCTGGAAATTACATTTAACCTTCCAGGTCCATGTCCCAAAGCAGATAGAGATACTGCAGTGAGTGAAACCAGGCACACAAAATTTGAGATGCACCAAAAAACTAAGTAAATAAGATATGATATTTTAATTTAATATTTTTAGAAGTCAATTTTCAAAAGATACATGATGAACAAACTACCAAAATGTACCCTAAAACAGTACTACTAGCTTATGTGTACAAAGACCCTGCCATCCATCTTTTCATTCAAGAAAGAAGTCTAATACCACAGTAGAAAATCATGCTACCAGTGCTGATGAACCTTTTTCATCACTCGCATATTTGGGAAAAAGACCCATAAAATTTAGAATAAACCAAAAAAAAAAAAAAAAAGGTGCAAGTGGAACAGATATTATAACAGTAGACTCCTGAGGAAAACAAGAGAATGGAAAAAAAATTAAGAAAACAAAACCAACTAACATCTTTAGAGTCAAGAAGCCAAAAAAGAGGTGGCTATGAAATAAGAACAAAGGCAGATAAATATTTCTTGTATATTAAAAGTATCATCGACCAAATTGAATTTAATAGAAAGTCTTGAAGATTGAGTTCAAGGAATCCCATTTGACCTTGGCACTTGGAACATTCATCTTTCAGTTTTCCTGACCTAAGGTTACCCTTTTTTTCTCAGTAACTAGAGCTATTTAGTCCTTCAGTAAGGAGTAATTTTAATCATTGGAATAACGGAAATGCTATTTTAATTTGTAGAATCAACATACAAACAAAGCTTGGAAGACAACAACTGTAAAAGAGAATCTGACTAATAGTAACACTGATAATATGAAACAATGGAAGTCTGAATATTAAAGCAGCAGAGAGATATGGAAGATAATGTCACAGATTTTTCTCACCTATTTATTTATATAGCAAGAAATCAATTATATACTGTCTAAAATTGATGTAACAAAATAGAGTTTAAGTATACTCTTTAAAATGATAATCACCAGAAATATCAAAGCAATGTAACTGGAAAAACATAGACATGGATGGATCAAAGAATAAGTTTCTCATCTTCCAATAGATGCTATCTAAAGTTGATAAACAAGATAAAAGGAGAAATCAAGTATTAACATATATTTCAGAGGTACTGTGATAACCACCAGGAGAACAGAAAATACTTAAAAACAGGGAGCTGGAAATGAGTCGGGGAACAAGTTCAGGCTGAGAATTTACTTTTCACTTGGTATCATTCTCTACTGCTTGATTTTTAAAACGTGTGTATGTATTAATTTTAAGTTGAAAAGTTAGAAGAAACAAAACCAACTCAACTTTTGCAGCTGCAGCTCTTGGCACCACTTCCTTCCCATCTGCAATCTCTCTCCTCACACCAGTAGTCAGATCCTATGGAGGCAGGAAGGAATAAAAGAGACTAGAAAAGTTTCTGTCCTGAATTTAAGTTTTTTTTTGGAATCTTTTTGGTTTGTGCTTGGGTTCTATCTTTTCAATGGTGGAACTCTTTGGAATACTAACTTTTGACTACTTTAATCTGTGATATCTAGAATCTCCTTAAAGTTTTGCTAAACTTTGTTATCCTTCTTTACTTCTTGACAAAAGACTAATCCTGAGTCATTGCTCTTACTGTGATCACAGTATTTTATTTTCTTAGAATCTTGATTCTGGCCAACTACTGCTTTGCCTGGCCCAACTCAACCTGCCTAGGTAGGAATGAAATGTCTGTGGAAAAGAGATGACAATTATCATTTTCAGAATAAATGAAACGTCATATACTAGTAAGTTAAACATAGTACTAAGGGAGTAGGGTGATGTTCATCATCCCATTCCTCATGCATTTACAGAGGAGAGTGTACTTCCCTGTTCTAGAGAGAACAGACTTGGAAGAATTTGGGAGTAGAGGTTTCTCTAGACTTGTGGTCTCACAATCTTGTACCAAAGTAGCCAAAACATGAGACACAAGACACAAAAAAATGAAGAAACCAGAATACCTATCTATATTTTTGAAGAAGGCAATAATGTCTCAAATGTCACTCTCTGAGAGAAAGTAGGTAATATATATGGGAGACCCGGGACACATCACCAAAACAAAACAATAACAACAGCAAAAGCAAAGGAATACCTATATTAATATGTGGAAGCACAACTATTGATGGGCACTTTCTGCTCAGTCATACAGATTCACAGGCCGTGGATTCAGTGCTGGTGCAGCTGGCTGGCTTGCCACCAGACTGAGACCAGGTCCTCGCTGTCTCCAGCATAGGTGCTACTAAGTTATCTCTGCTGTGCTCTGATAGCAGTGTCAGGTGACATTACATAGTCACTTAAGTGGGGTACCACAGTTTTGTTTGTGACAACTTCTATAGTGGACAGTTTCTTTTGTGATTGCTGACCCCTTGGAGACTAGAACTAATTAGAGATTTGAAGCAACTTTGAAGAAGCTGAAGAAGCTATACTCATTCCTGTGAAATCCCAGGACACAGCTGCAGCTATAGGAACCTTGGCTCTGAGTAAAAGCCTCTGGCTGACACTGAGCCAATTGTATAAAATGGAGAGTGAGAGCATTTGGACTTTAAATAAAGCTCATAGAGCTTTTATTTGCAAGGGGATTTAGTTTGTGGGGAAGTTGAGTAACAAAAATGAGTTTCATATTGTTCAAATTTGGGACATTTTAATATGGATATAGTTCTCTGTATTCATATCATAAAGTCTGGTGAGCTATTTTGGACAACATGACTGGGCATAATTAGTGATAAGAAATAGAATTAGAGAGTGAACTTTCAGCTTAGTACTATCTGACTCATGGTGCTAGTCTTTTATGGGCAAAAAGCAAAATGCCCTTCAAGAAGTCCCAGAAGGACTCTGTGTAGGGAGAAGCAGATTGGGGACTGTGTGTGAGCAAGCAGCACTGTGAGCATACACCACTCGGTGAGAGGGACAGCTGCCTGGTCCCCTTCTGATGCCTGAGTACAAAGGGTTATGACATGTTTCTCAGCCTTCCATCATGTGTACACCACCTTCATGACTTTTCTACAAATACATGTTTTTAAGTATTCAGCATGGACTTTACAATCTTTGCTCAGGGTAATATGTGTTAAAACATGTTAGGAAAAAAAACAGGTATCTTTCTGACTACAGATGAAAATACATACATAATTACTAAAACTGAAAAAAATATGCCTGTGAGTATGCTACTTAAACAACTCACATGATGCCAGTGGAACCCACAATGTAATATATTTAAAAAATTAAAAAGCTGGCAAACATTCAGAGGGATGCGCGTTATTCCCCTCTTCAGGATTCGACTCCAATCCTGATGACAGAACATGGTGTTGGAGAAGAGATTTGGGGTCGCTCTCTTCACTTTCTCACACCATCCCAAGCAACGTAGAACAGACCTTTTTTAAGACCTATAGAAGCTGTGAGAGCTTTTGTACTTAAAGTGTTTCTTGGTCCCCTATTGGAGTGGGCTTGAGTGAGGACAACTGCAGTTTGGCCATCCCATGGCTTGTTTATGGAGATGCAGTAGCAAACCCTGTTTTGCATGAGGTCTAAGCCTCTACCCAGCTTACCAGGGAACCCTATCATTTGGATGATAACATACATTTCAATTGCCTTCTGTCTCCCCTTTCTCAAACTGGTTCCAACCCGTAAAGAAGTGCAAATTCCAACACAGCATGTAGTTACAAAAACAAGTGAAAGAATGAGAGAAGAAAACATTGATGGAAGAAAATGCATGATGCTATTATACAGCAAAAATACTATGTATATATAAAATTTAATGATAGCTTATTTTGAAAAAGTGTTTTTAAAAAATGAATGCAACTCAATACTCAAATAGTGTTGAGTTCTCCTTCCCCAACTTGCAGGTAGAGTCATGTAGTATTCCAGTCTTTCTGGCTGAGTCCCTGCAGCTGGAGCAGGGCACCTTCCGCTGTTGTCTAGTTTCTGAAAACCAATGAAAGAAAGAATATTGGTTTAGGGTTAGGCCTGGGGCTAGACCCTGGATGTCTGAAGTTCAGCAAATTACCTAGTCTTCCTGAGTCTCAGGTTTTATACGTGTAAAATGGGAACAATAACCCCTCTAGATTTCTTGTGAGGATTAAGTAATAATGCATGTGAGTCAGTGACACTGCCGTTCAGAAAGAAATTTAGATCCATGTCTAGGTATCCACTGGGTATGTCCATAACTAGATAGCTTTTGAAGAGGTTTGAGATCTTTCCCTTGCATGGATAGTGGAGTATGTGTGGTCGTGCTTATACTCATAGGTTTTTTAGCACAGATAAAATGCCAAAACAATAAAGATTTTGATCTCATGTGTTCCTTTGTGCAAACAAGCTTGCCTAGCAAAATGGTGCAGATAAACGCAGATGAATGGACTTTATACAAATAAATGAAATGTTTCTCTAGTATAAAAATAGATCAAATGGTAAGAGCACAAAAGTAGGTGAAATGGTAACATAAACTGACTTGTGTAATCAGAGAGTCAACTCTTGACATTTTCCTCTCTAAGCTTTTTCTAATAGTTTTCTTGCTAAGGCTACAATGTTTTTGCCATATTGGAAGAGGATTGTCAACTCTAATGAAGATTAAGTAGCTTTCCCAACTAGATTTTTTTAAATAAGCATCAGTTAATGCTGCGGGCTTTCAAAGCCATATTCATGAAGAATGGAAAGATCTTTAAAGAGCTGCTCTTAGAGACTCCTAACTCTGGGAAATGAACAAGGGGTAGTGGAAGGGGAGGTGGGTAGGGGGATGGGGTGACGAGGTGACACGCACTGAGGGGAGCACTTGATGGCATGAGCACTGGGTGTTATGCTCTATGTTGGCAAAATGAACTCCAGTAAAAAATAAATAAAAAAAGAAATAAAAAATAAAGATCTGCTCTAAGAAGATGTAACTAATAAAATTTGAAATTTAGCAGCATTTCTATTCCATAGTTATTCCAACACCAAGTTTTTATCATGGTTACACTGAACAAAAATTAATTAAAACAGAACTTTACATATTTAATAAAAAGATGAAGATATTATTTACAACTTTAGCCAAAAATTAATTCCCTAAAGAGTAAAAGGCTATTTAATAAACAATTCTTTTGACTGGTTGGGAAAGTGTTGCACCACAGCTCACAAGTTCACACTTGATTTATTCTTTGAACGATATAGATAAGTTACAGGATTAAGTCTTCTGTCTTTTGGTTCCTGCCATTAATTGGTTAAAGTCATCTGAGGACAGTGTAATTACAATGCTCCCAAAGAAACCTGGAGCTTGGGATCCCTGGGTGGCACAGCGGTTTGGCGCCTGCCTTTGGCCCAGAGCACGATCCTGGAGACCCGGGATCGAATCCCACGTCGGGCTCCCGGTGCATGGAGCCTGCTTCTCCCTCTGCCTGTGTCTCTGCCTCTCTCTCTCTGTGTGTGACTATCATAAATAAATAAAATTAAAAAAAAAAAAAAAAAAAAAGAAACCTGGAGCTTTGTAAAGTACAGTAAATGGAAAGTAATGTGTTATGGACATTCAATTGCTAAAAGGATAAAAGGGTAGGAGCCATTAGGAAAGGTGAAGAAACACTGCTCTTGATGAGCTTGCTGAGGAGCCAAATGAGCTTCTTGATCATGGACAGAAGAGACCATCTAAAGTTTAAAAAATGTAGAGCTGTTTGTGTGTCCATTGATCCTGCAATTCTACTTGTGCACTAAAGCAGGAAAATTAAATGAAATATTACCTAACAAATACAGGTGCTATGTTTTCTTCCTCTGATGTCTTTATATCTTTGTAGCCAGAAATCCCAAAGTTAATTTCCAATAGGAAAGGCTGAACATTAAAGTTAAAAGTTCACCTTAATTTGAATATTGTAGCATTAATGACATCTGGTGGAAAATGAGTTACAGTGTAGCATTATTTAGGTATCCTGATCTTTCCTTTATACTATCACTTTCTTTTTTTTTTTTTTTATACTATCACTTCATCAGATTTTCACACAGCCCTCTCCCCAAGTCCATGAGAAGAGTGTACTTTCTGGCCCCATTGAAGTTTGGCTTAGCCTTAAGACTTACCTGCATCAGTGGAATATGGGCAAAAATGTCAGTGTGAAAGTTCTGAAGATAAGCTTTAGCAGTCCTGGTGAGGCATTGCCCCTTCAATGATAGAAGGAGACGTGCCCTGCAGATTTGCAGGAGAAGAAGACAAGCACTCCAGATAACCCACAGACTTACAGGGAAAAAATTGTTATTCTATGGTTGTTTGTGTAAAAGCCAATTAATACATGAGACTATTACACACCTCTGTGTGAATTCCCATGGAGGCTTGACTCCTCTCTCCAATTGATGACACTGGGAGAAGAATCCTGGAGACGTGTGGTTCAGTCCCTTCTGGGGCTCTATTTCAAACCCTGATAGGCCCAGTCGGAACATGTTTCCATTCCTCCACCTATGGTAAGCAAAACTGAGTCAAGAGTCCAGGGCAGGCCCATCAGGCTCTCTTAGAATCTTGGTTTCTCTGTATAACATGGTGTGGAAGTCATGTAGGGCTCTTTTTTTCTTCCAAACATTTATTTAAATTTTAGTTAACATATAGTGTAATATTGGTTTCAGGAGTATAATTTAGTGATTCATCAATTACACATAATACCCACTGTTCATAGGTCATTCGCAATTCTTGCATCTGTTGGTTTAAATATCTTCCTCTTAAAAAAATAAATAAATAAATATCTTCCTCTTAAGGTGGACTTCAAGGTATAGGAAAAGAGGGCAGGACAAGTTTAGTTGGAGCCATAGGCCAAAGCTTTTCCGATTGAGCTTTGCCAATAAAGCTTGTAGCTTGGCTCCCACTCAACTCTAATAGATGTACTAGTAGGAGTCAGTAGTGTTATAAGCCACAAAGTATAAGTGGCAATATTAGGACAGTTTAATTTGATGAATAAAAACAACTGACAGAAATTAAAGTATTATCCGTGATCTATTAAGAAAGTTGCTACTGGTGAACATTTTTCAGGGAATGACCACATTATTTCTGGTTATTTAGCAGAGTCATTTAGTGTTTCCTAAAGCAGTTACTGCTTTCTAAAAAGAATTTCAAACTTTTGTCCCAAAAGTAGGACCAGAATTGTTAACTCTTCATATTTTTACTGAACTTCCAGTTCTGTTTTCCTTCTCAACCTAATGTTTCATGTTTAGAGGTTACAAACAGCCCAGTATTTAAATGTTTTAATCTTACTAGTGTTCACTTTGTAACATACCTCATGTTTGGAAAACCAGACTCTTGACCATACCTTAATTCAACATCATTTTCATTTCTGCAGAACTACTTTATTTTTTTTATTTATTTATGATAGTCACACACAGAGAGAGAGAGAGGCAGAGACAAAGGCAGAGGGAGAAGCAGGCTCCATGCACCGGGAGCCCGACGTGGGATTCGATCCCGGGTCTCCAGGATCACGCCCTGGGCCAAAGGCAGGCGCTAAACCGCTGCGCCACCCAGGGATCCCTAGAACTACTTTTTTATTCAGGAAAAGGACACATGTGGGTGGACCTCAATTAGATAGCTTCAACAATTCTCAAGGCAATGGGCTTTCACAATAGCATTCACGATACCTGTCATCAATTACTGGCACTTATTTGTCTTGCAATGAGAGAATTGCCCTTTATTCTTAACAAGCAGGCAACTGGATCAAAGAGATTAGATTACTCAGGTGAAAAAACAAAGACAAATACATAATGAGATAAACCTGTGTAGTAACTGCCTGGAAGATTGCCATCTATTTTCCTCTCCATATCTCACGCTTTAGAAAGACCAGGACTTTGTTTCATTCATCCTAATACTTGGCACTTTAACAGGTGCTCACTTTGTAATTTCTGAATGAGTGATACAGGCCATGTGTTTTTACTTTATAGTGAAGGTTAATGAGTTAAATCATATAAAAAGCTTAGAACGGTGTCTGATACTGCACTTAATTACATACAGTTTAGATAGATGAGAAAAGACGTCAGAAGTTTGCCTTAAACTGACCCTTAAAAATAAGGAAAACTAGGCTGGCAATAAGGCTAAGAGGATAGAAAAGTTCTCCAGTACACTACATGCTAAAATGAATTAATTCCAATGACATCTATTATTTTTTACAGAGAATGATGCTTATTTTAAGTCTAAGGTTATAAGATTAAAGAGATATAATCAAAGCTTGTTCATTAAATTGAAAGTACCTCCAGATTTATTCAAGTTTGTATCCTTAGGCCTCAGTAAGCACAAGATATTATTTGCTATACTGAATCCATTCTATTGTATGTGTTAATACCACACCAATATAAACATATTTTAAGACAAATTTTAAACATACATATTTAACTTTATTTCATCATCATTTAAAGCTTGATTTTAGAAAACATAAAAAAATTAAGAGTTCTGTATCACAGGAATTTAAACAGTGGCAATATACGTAGCTTTGTAGGTTCGAGTTCTACAACAAATTAAAATCAAATCATTGGAAATGTTTCAATATGGAAAATAGACAAATAAATGGCAGAGACCTATTATGAGCAATGTTTCATTACTTGCAAGTTATCGTTAGATAATTTCAGAATCTAAACAAAGACTCTCATATTCAGACTTCTGTTGCTGTATTTTACATTTAATATCTCCCTACCTATATTCCAAGTCAAAGTCCTTGACCAAAAGGTCTGATTTAAGAAGGCATTTAGTTTTATGGCAAAAGTTATCCATCTACAGTTACCCACACTTTCAAGGAATTGACAACAATGCTGATGTGATCTGCTAGTTCCCTTTTGAACAATGTGCAATAATTTATGTCAACCCTGTATAAAGTTATACAGGTAGAAAAAATTGGACAATTATGCACAGTTTCAATAGATGTAGAATGTTAAGTTTTCCCAGTCTAAAAATTAACCAGTGATACAAAATTTATCAACTATAGTTGACTTGGTTTCAGGAAAACCGCATCTGAGAACTACAAGTACATCACTGTCCTTATCTCATCCTCAGTCACTGGTGGGAATTTTATAGGCCACCATGCTATTTACTTTGTGGATAGTAGTACTAAATGAACGAAGACGGACTTCCTCAGAATTGGTAACAAACTGTGGTCCTGACTCTTCCCATTTTTCAAGTACAACCAAATCCTTGTCTGTATAAATCAGTAGGTCAAATGAACCTAAATTGGATAAGATCATTAAAGTACAATTATTTTTCGAAAGGTACAACTATCCTTCCTGTCTCCCTCACATGTGAGCCAGCTATCATGTCAGAAAGCTAGTTTAGCTTGATCTCTAATCAGTTATATTAGCTAATTGCTTTTCTTCAATGGAAATTTTAGTACAGAAAATACTGTACTCCCTTTTACTTAATGAAAAACTTGATTTTTTTCTTCAAAGAACCACTAAAGATATTTGCAGAAAGTATATAATTAATCACGAGACAGCATGAATCTAAGCCAGAGAAAAAGAAATCTTGGTTCTGTGACCGCTGTATCCCAATGCCCAGAACCGTGTTAGGCATACAGTAGGCATTTAGGGTATATCTGATGAATGAAGGAGTAACTAATCTAGAAAAGAAAGACACAGTTATACCTGTCTAGTCTTAATTATATACAAGGAAATGTGTATAAAATAAAAGAAATGGAAGAAATTACATCAAATATTCAGGAGCACTGTAGAAAATTTTCATTCTTTCCCTATTCAG
>NW_023330129.1:0-24916 GCF_011100685.1 Canis lupus familiaris
GGGATAGGTTGTGGGAAAAGCATGTGTAAGCATTGGGCCTGAACTCCCGTGTATCTGAGTTGAATACAGCGATTTCCAAATCCTTCTTCAATAGGAGTGTAGCTAGGTTCCAACTCCATGTCCGAGTGGGTAGCAGACATCTGCCTCCCATGCATACACTTCTGAGAGTTGAGCTTATGGCCTGTAACCCATCCTGCCTGCAGCTACCTTTCGCTTCCAAAAGGCCTAGGCTCGCTGCTTCACCGAAGTGTTGGGAGAGGTAACTGGAATCTCCCGGCACACAAGACTAGTGCCTCCAAGCTCAATCCAGCGATTTCCCAGTAATTCCTGGGGTAGACTGGTGCTACATACTAAGTTCCATATGTGAGAAGGTAGCTGAACGCCTTGTCCAAAACATCTTACTTCTGAGAGTTGAGCTCACCCTCAGTCCCTCACAGTTCCACACTGCCTGCAGAGTGAGTTTCGCACGTCTTCACCAGAGACGTTTTGCCAGAGGCTCATGAGACGCAAGTTAACAATGCAGCACCATGGAGGGTATCTCCAGGAGTGCAGTAGAGTGGGTAATCTGGGTAACCTCCTTTCTCAGAATACTGCTAACCTTCACCCTACCCAGATAAGAATGGCAGCTAGTGACAGCTGGCTTCAAGGCAGCTTCCCCTGTGAGAGCTAAGGACAGGGCACAACCCTCCCGCATCCTGCTGGACTGTAGAAGGAGCTGCTAACGTCCTCATGTTAGTGGCAGGGAAAGGTTTGAGAAAAGCATGTGGAATCGTTGTGCCTGAACCCACGTGTATCTGAGTTTGAATACAGCGATTTCCAAATTCCTTCTTCATCAGAGTGTAGCTAGGTTCCCGACTCGCATGTCCGAGTGGGTGCGAGACATCTGCCTCCATGCATACCCACTTCTGAAGGTTGAGCTTATGGCCTGTAACCCTACTCCTGCCTGCAGCTACCGTTCGCCTTCCAAAAGGCCTAGGCTCGCTGCTTCACCGAAGTGTTGGGGAGAGGTAACTGGAATCTGCCGGCACACAAGACTAGTGCCTCCAAGCTCAATCCAGCGATTTCCCAGTAATTCCTGGGTAGACTGGTGCTACATACTAAGTTCCATATGTGAGAAGGTAGCTGAACGCCTTGTCCAAAATCATCTTACTTCTGAGAGTTGAGCTCACCCTCAGTCCCTCACAGTTCCACACTGCCTGCAGAGTGAGTTTCGCACGTCTTCACCAGAGACGTTTGCCAGAGGCTATGAGACGCAAGTTAACAATGCAGACCTGGAGGGTATCTCCAGGTGCAGTAGAGTGGTAATCTGGGAACCTTCCTGTCTCAGAATACTGCTACCTTCACCCTGCCATAAGAATGCAGCTAGTTGACAGCTGGCTTCAAGGCATGCTTCCCTGTGAGAGCTAAGGACAGGGCACAACCCTCCCGCATCCTGCTTGACTGTAGAAGGAGCTGCTAACGTCCTCATGTTAGTGGCAGGGAAAGGTTGTGAGAAAAGCATGTGGAATCGTTGTGCCTGAACCCACGTGTATCTGAGTTGAATACAGCGATTTCCAAAGTCCTTCTTCATCAGAGTGTAGCTAGGTTCCCACTCGCATGTCCGAGTGGGTAGCAGACATCTGCCTCCCATGCATACCCACTTCTGAGAGTTGAGCTTATGGCCTGTAACCCTACCTCCTGCCTGCAGCTACCTTTCGCTTCCAAAAGGCCTAGGCTCGCTGCTTCACCGAAGTGTTGGGAGAGGTAACTGGAATCTGCCGGCACACAAGACTAGTGCCTCCAAGCTCAATCCAGCGATTTCCCAGTAATTCCTGGGGTAGACTGGTGCTACATACTAAGTTCCATATGTGAGAAGGTAGCTGAACGCCTTGTCCAAAATCATCTTACTGCTGAGAGTTGAGCTCACCCTCAGTCCCTCACAGTTCCACACTGCCTGCAGAGTGAGTTTCCCACGTCTTCACCAGAGACTTTTGCCAGAGGCCTCTGAGACGCAAGTTAACAATGCAGACCTGGAGGGTATCTCCAGGTGCCGTAGAGTGGTAATCTGGAACCTCCTATCTCAGAATACTGCTACCTTCACACTGTCATAAGAATGCAGCTAGTTGAGAGCTGGCTTCTAGGCATGCTTCCCTGTGAGAGCTGAGGACAGGGCAGAACCCTCCCGCATCCTGCCTGACTGTAGACGTACCTGCTAACCTCCTTATGTTAGTGGCTGGGATAGGTTGTGGGAAAAGCATGTGTAAGCATTGGGCCTGAACTCCCGTGTATATGAGTTGAATACAGCGATTTCCAACATCCTTCTTCAATAGGAGTGTAGCTAGGTTCCAACTCCCATGTCCGAGTGGGTAGCAGACATCTGCCTCCCATGCATACACACTTCTGAGAGTTGAGCTCATGGCCTGTAACCCTACATCGTGCCTGCCGCTAACCTTTCGCTTCCAAAAGGCCTAGGCTCGCTGCTTGACGCAAGTGTTGGGAGAGGTAACTGGAATCTCCCGGCACACAAGACGAGTGCCTCCAAGCTCAATCAAGCGATTTCCTAGTAATTCCTGGGGTAGACTGGTGCTACATACTAAGTTCCATACGTGAGTAGGTAGTTGAACGCCTTGTCCAAAAACATCTTACTTCTGAGAGTTGAGCTCACCCTCAGTCCCTCACAGTTCCACACTGCCTGCAGAGTGAGTTTCGCACGTCTTCACCAGAGACGTTTGCCAGAGGCTTATGAGACGCAAGTTAACAATGCAGACCTGGAGGGTATCTCCAGGTGCAGTAGAGTGGTAATCTGGGAACCTCCTGTCTCAGAATACTGCTACCTTCACCCTGCCATAAGAATGCAGCTAGTTGACAGCTGGCTTCAAGGCATGCTTCCCTGTGAGAGGCTAAGGACAGGGCACAACCCTCCCGCATCCTGCTTGACTGTAGAAGGAGCTGCTAACGTCCTCATGTTAGTGGCAGGGAAAGGTTGTGAGAAAAGCATGTGGAATCGTTGTGCCTGAACCCACGTGTATCTGAGTGAATACAGCGATTTTCCAAAGTCCTTCTTCATCAGAGTGTAGCTAGGTTCCCACTCGCATGTCTCCGAGTGGGGTAGCAGACATCTGCCTCCCATGCATACCCACTTCTGAGAGTTGAGCTTATGGCCTGTAAACCTACCTCCTGCCTGCAGCTACCTTTCGCTTCCAAAAGGCCTAGGCTCGCTGCTTCACCGAAGTGTTGGGAGAGGTAACTGGAATCTCCCGGCACACAAGACTAGTGCCTCCAAGCTCAATCCAGCGATTTCCCAGTAATTCCTGGGGTAGACTGGTGCTACATACTAAGTTCCATATGTGAGAAGGTAGCTGAACGCCTTGTCCAAAATCATCTTACTGCTGAGAGTTGAGCTCACCCTCAGTCCCTCACAGTTCCACACTGCTGCAGAGTGAGTTTCCCACGTCTTCACCAGAGACTTTTGCCAGAGGCCTCTGAAGACGCAAGTTAACAATGCAGACCTGGAGGGTATCTCCAGGTGCAGTAGAGTGGTATCTGGGAACCTCCTTACTCAGAAATAACTGCTACCCTTCACACTGTCATAAGAACGCAAGCTAGTTGAGAGCTGGCTTCTAGGCATGCTTCCTGTGAGAGCTGAGGACAGGGCAAAGAACCCCCCCTCCCCGTATCCTGCCTGACTGTATACGTACCTGCTAACCTCCCTCCTTATGTTAAGTGGCTGGGGATAGGGTGTGGGAAACAAGCATGTGTATAGCATTAGGGACCTGAACTCCGTGTATCTGAAGTTGAATACAGTGCGATTCCATAAAAAAAATAACATCTTCTTCAAATAGGACGTGTAGATAGGTTCAACGCCCATGTCCCAGTAGGTAGCAGACAGATTGCCTCCCATGCATACACACTCGAACATTCTGAGAGTTGAGCTTATGGCCTGTAACCCTACTTCCTGCCTGCCAGCCACACATTTCCGCTTCCAAAAGGCCTAGGCCTCGCTGCTTCGACGCGAAGTGTTGGGAGAGGTAACTGGAATCTCCGGCACACAAGACTAGTGCCTTCAAGCTCAATCAAGCGATTCCTAGTAATTCCTGGGTAGACTGGTGCTACATACTAAGTTCCATATGTGAGTAAGGTAGCTGAACGCCCTTGTCCAAAATCATCTTACTTCTGAGAGTTGAGCTCACCCTCAGTCCCTCACAGTTCCACCACTGCCTGCAGAGGGTGAGTTCGCACCGTCTTCACCAGAGACGTTTTGCCAGAGGCTATGTGAGACTGCAAGTGAAACATGCAGACCTGGAGGGGTATCTCCAGGTGAGTAGATGAGGTAATCTGGGAACCTCCTGTCCCTCAGTAATACTCGCTACCCGTTCACCCTGCCATAAAGATTGCAGCCTAGTTGACAAGATGGCTATCCAAGGACATGCTTCCACTGTGAGAGCTAAGGACAGGGCACAACCCTCCCCCGCATCATGCTTGACTGTAGAAGGAGCTGCTAACGCTCCTCATGTAGTGGCAGGGAAGGTTTGTGAGAAAAGGCACTGTGGAATCGTTGTGTCCTGAAACCCACGTGTGATCTGAGTTGAATACAGTCGATTTCCAAGTCCTTCTTCATCAGAGTGTAGCTAGGTTCCCACTCGCATGTCCGAGTGGGTAGCAGACATCTGCCTCCCATGCATACCCACTTCTGAGAGTTGAGCTTATGGCCGTAACCCTACCTCCTGCCTGCAGCTACCTTTTCGGCTTCACCACAGGCCTAGGCTCGCTTTGCTTCACCGAAGTGTTGCGGAGAGGTAACTGGAATCTGCCGGCACACCAAGGCCTAGTGCCTTCCAAGCTCAATCCAGCGATTTCCCAGTAATCCTGGGGTAGAACTGGTTGCTACATTTACTAAGTTCCAATATGTGCAGAAGGTTATAGCTGAACGCCTCTGTTCCAAATCATCTTACTTCTGAGAGTTGAGCTCACACCTTCTAGTCCCTTCACAGTTCCACACTGACCTGCAGAGTGAGTTGTCGCACGGTCTCACCAGGAGACTTTTGCCAGATGCTATGATGACGCAAGCCTTAACAATGCAGACCTGGAGGATATCGCTCCAGGTGCAGTTAGAGTGGTATTACTCTGGGAACCTCCTTGTCTCAGAATACTGCTACCTTCACCTTCATAAGAATGCAGCTAGTTGACAGCTGGCTTAGGCATGCTTCCCTGTGAGAGCTAAGGACAGGGCAACCCTCCCGCATCCTGCTGACTGTAGAAGGAGCTGCTAACTCCTCATGTTAGTGGCAGGGAAAGGTTGTGAGAAAAGCATGTGAATCGTTGTGCCTGAACCCACGTGTATCTGAGTTGAATACAGCGATTTCCAAAGTCCTTCTTCATCAGAGTGTAGCTAGGTTCCCACTCGCATGTCCGAGTGGGTAGCAGACATCTGCCTCCCATGCATACCCACTTCTGAGAGTTGAGCTTATGGCCTGTAACCCTACTCCTGCCTGCAGCTACCTTTCGCTTCCAAAAGGCCTAGGCTCGCTGCTTGACCGAAGTGTTGGGAGAGGTAACTGGAATCTCCCGGCACACAAGACTAGTGCCTCCAAGCTCAATCCAGCGATTTCCAGTAATTCCTGGGGTAGACTGGTGCTACATACTAAGTTCCATATGTGAGAAGGTAGCTGAAACGCCTTGTCCAAAATAATCTACTGCTGAGAGTTGAGCTCACCCTCAGTCCCTCACAGTTCCACATTGCTGCAGAGTGAAGTTTCCCACGTCTTCACCAGAAACTTTTGCCAGAGGCCTCTGAGAAGCAAGTTAACAATGCAGACCTGGAGGGTATCTCCAGGTGCAGGAGAGGTGGTATCTGGGAGGAGTGGAAACTCCTTACTCAGAAATACGGCTACCTTCAACCCTGTCCATAGAATGCAGCTAGTTGAAGAGCTGGCTTCTAGGCATGCTTACCTGTGAGAGCTTGAAGGACAGGAGGCGAAGACCCTCCCTGCATCCCTGCCCTGACATGCTAGACGTAACCTGCCTATCACTCCTCATGTTACGTGGCTTGTGGGATAGGTTAGTGGGAAAACAGCATGTGTAGCATTGGGCCTTGAACTCCCGTGTATCTGAGTTGAATACAGCGATTTTCCAACAGATCCTTCTTCAATAGGAGTGTAGCCTAGGTTCCAACTCCCATGTTCCGAGTGGGAGCAGACACTCGCCTTCCCATGCATTACCATCACTTCTGAGAGGTTGAAGCTTATGGCCCTGTAACCCTTAACTCCTGCCTAATGCAGTACCTTTCGCTTCCCAAAGGCCTAGGCATCGCTGCTTGCACCGCAAGTGTTGGGCGAGGTAACTGGAATCTCCGGCACACAAGACTAGTGCCTCCAAGCTCAATCCAGCGATTTTCCCTAGTAATTCCTGGTGTAGATGGTTGCTTGTACATACTAAGTTCCATATGTGAGAAGGTCGTCTGAACGCCTCTGTCCAAACTCATCTTACATTCTGAGAAGTTGAGCTCACCCTCAGTCCCTCACAGTTCCCCACACTGCCTGCAGAGTGAGTTTCCGCACGTCTTCCAAGAGACGATTTGCCAGAGGCTTCTGAGACCGCCAAGTTAACAATTGCAGACCTGGAGGGTATCTCCAGGTGCAGTAGAGTGGTAATCTGGGAACCTCCTGTCTCAGATATACTGTACCTTCACCCTGCCATAGAATGCAGCTAGTTGACAGCTGGCTTCAAGCATGCTTCCCTGTGAGAGCTAAGGACAGGGCACAACCCTCCCGCATCCTGCTTGACTGTAGAGGAGCTGCTAACGTCCTCATGTTAGTGGCAGGGAAAGGTTGTGAGAAAAGCATGTGGAATCGTTGTGCCTGAACCCGTGTATCTGAGTTGAATACAGCGATTTCCAAAGTCCTTCTTCATCAGAGTGTAGCTAGGTTCCACTCGCATGTCCGAGTGGGTAGCAGACATCTGCCTCCCATGCATACCCACTTCTGAGAGTTGAGCTTATGGCCTGTAACCCTACCTCCTGCCTGCAGCTACCTTTCGCTTCCAAAAGGCCTAGGCTCGCTGCTTAAGTGTTGGGAGAGGTAACTGGAATCTCCCGGCACACAAGACTAGTGCCTCCAAGCTCAATCCAGCGATTTCCCAGTAATTCCTGGGGTAGACTGGTGCTACATACTAAGTTCCATATGTGAGAAGGTAGCTGAACGCCTTGTCCAAAATCATCTTACTTGCTGAGAGTTGAGCTCACCCTCAGTCCCTCACAGTTCCACACTGCCTGCAGAGTGAGTTTCCCACGTCTTCACCAGAGACTTTTGCCAGAGGCTCTGAGACGCAAGTTAACAATGCAGACCTGGGGTATCTCCAGGTGCAGTAGAGTGGTAATCTGGGAACCTCCTGTCTCAGAATACTGCTACCTTCACTGTCATAAGAATGCAGCTAGTTGAGAGCTGGCTTCTAGGCATGCTTCCCTGTGAGAGCTGAGGACAGGGCAGAACCCTCCCGCATCCTGCCTGACTGTAGAGTACCTGCTAACTCCTATGTTAGTGGCGGGATAGGTTGTGGGGAAAAGCATGTGTAAGCATTGGGCCTGAACCCCGTGTATCTGAGTTGAATACAGCGATTTCCAAATCCTTCTTCAATAGAGTGTAGCTAGGTTCCAACTCCATGTCCGAGTGGGTAGCAGACATCTGCCTCCCATGCATACACACTTCTGAGAGTTGAGCTTATGGCCTGTAACCCTACATCCTCCTGCCGCTACCTTTCGCTTCCAAAAGGCCTAGGCTCGCTGCTTGACGCAAGTGTTGGGAGAGGTAACTGGAATCTCCCGGCACACAAGACGAGTGCCTCCAAGCTCAATCAGCGATTTCCTAGTAATTCCTGCTGTAGACCCTGGTGCTACATAATAAGTTCCATACTTGAGTAGGTAGTTGAACGCCTTGCCAAAAACATCTTACTTCTGAGAGTTGAGCTCCACCTCCCCATCAGTCCCTCACAGTTCCACACTGCCTGCAGAGGTGAGTTTTTCGCACGCCTTCACCAGAGACGTTTGCCAGAGGCTCTGAGACGCAAGTTAACAATGCAGACCTGGCAGGGTACTCCAGGTGCAGTACGGTGGTAATCTGGGAACCTCCTGTCTCAGAATACTGCTACCTTGACCCTGCCATAAGTATGCAGCTAGTTGAGCACTGGCTTCAAGACATGCTTCCCTGTGAGAGCTAAGGACAGGGCACAACCCTCCCGCATCCTGCTTGACTGTAGAAGGAGCTGCTAACGTCCTCATGTTAGTGGCAGGGAAAGGTTGTGAGAAAAGCATGTGGAATCGTTGTGCCTGAACCCACGTGTATCTGAGTTGAATACAGCGATTTCCAAAGTCCTTCTTCATCAGAGTGTAGCTAGGTTCCCACTCCCATGTCCGAGTGGGTAGCAGACATCTGCCTCCCATGCATACCCACTTCTGAGAGTTGAGCTTATGGCCTGTAACCCTACTCCTGCCTGCGCTACCTTTCGCTTCCAAAAGGCCTAGGCTCTGCTTCACCGAAGTGTTGGGAGAGGTAACTGGAATCTCCCGGCACACAAGACTAGTGCCTCCAAGCTCAATCCAGCGATT
Source organism: Canis lupus familiaris (assembly GCF_011100685.1). Taxonomy (NCBI): domain Eukaryota; kingdom Metazoa; phylum Chordata; class Mammalia; order Carnivora; family Canidae; genus Canis; species Canis lupus. The sequence continues at coordinate 8,579 of NW_023330129.1, forward strand.
TCCCAGTAATTCCTGGGGTAGACTGGTGCTACATACTAAGTTCCATATGTGAGAAGGTAGCTGAACGCCTTGTCCAAAATCATCTTACTTCTGAGAGTTGAGCTCACCCTCAGTCCCTCACAGTTCCACACTGCCTGCAGAGTGAGTTTCCACGTCTTCACCAGAGACTTTTGCCAGAGGCCTCTGAGACGCAAGTTAACAATGCAGACCTGGAGGGTATCTCCAGGTGCAGTAGAGTGGTAATCTGGGAACCTCCTGTCTCAGAATACTGCTACCTTCACCTGTCATAAGAATGCAGCTAGTTGAGAGCTGGCTTCAGGCATGCTTCCCTGTGAGAGCTGAGGACAGGGCAGAACCCTCCCGCATCCTGCTGACTGTAGAAGAGCTGCTAACGTCCTCATGTTAGTGGCAGGGAAGGTTGTGAGAAAAGCATGGTAAGTTGGCCTGAACCACGTGTATCTGAGTTGAATACAGCGATTTCCAAATCCTTCTTCATCAGAGTGTAGCTAGGTTCCAACTCCATGTCCGAGTGGGTAGCAGACATCTGCCTCCCATGCATACACACTTCTGAGAGTTGAGCTTATGGCCTGTAACCCTACTCCTGCCTGCAGCTACCTTTCGCTTCCAAAAGGCCTAGGCTCGCTGCTTGACGCAAGTGTTGGGAGAGGTAACTGGAATCTCCCGGCACACAAGACGAGTGCCTCCAAGCTCAATCAGCGATTTCCTAGTAATTCCTGGGGTAGACTGGTGCTACATACTAAGTTCCATAGTGAGAAGGTAGCTGAACGCCTTGTCCAAAATCATCTTACTTCTGAGAGTTGAGCTCACCCTCAGTCCCTCACAGTTCCACACTGCCTGCAGAGTGAGTTTCGCACGTCTTCACCAGAGACGTTTGCCAGAGGCTCTGAGACGCAAGTTAACAATGCAGACCTGGAGGGTATCTCCAGGTGCAGTAGAGTGGTAATCTGGGAACCTCCTGTCTCAGAATACTGCTACCTTCACCCTGCCCTAAGAATGCAGCTAGTTGACAGCTGGCTTCAAGGCATGCTTCCCTGTGAGAGCTAAGGACAGGGCACAACCCTCCCGCATCCTGCTTGACTGTAGAAGGAGCTGCTAACGTCCTCATGTTAGTGGCAGGGAAAGGTTGTGAGAAAAGCATGTGGAATCGTTGTGCCTGAACCCACGTGTATCTGAGTTGAATACAGCGATTTCCAAAGTCCTTCTTCATCAGAGTGTAGCTAGGTTCCAACTCGCATGTCCGAGTGGGTAGCAGACATCTGCCTCCCATGCATACCCACTTCTGAGAGTTGAGCTTATGGCCTGTAACCCTACCTCCTGCCTGCAGCTACCTTTCGCTTCCAAAAGGCCTAGGCTCGCTGTTGGGAGAGGTAACTGGAATCTCCCGGCACACAAGACTAGTGCCTCCAAGCTCAATCCAGCGTTTTCCCTGTAATTCCTGGGGTAGACTGGTGCTACATACTAAGTTCCATATGTGAGAAGGTAGCTGAACGCCTTGTCCAAAATCATCTTACTGCTGAGAGTTGAGCTCACCCTCAGTCCCTCACAGTTCCACACTGCCTGCAGAGTGAGTTTCCCACGTCTTCACCAGAGACTTTTGCCAGAGGCTTCTGAGACGCAAGGTAACAATGCAGACCTGGAGGGTATCTCCAGGTGCAGTAGAGTGGTAATCTGGGAACCTCCTGTCTCAGAATACTGCTACCTTCACACTGTCATAAGAATGCAGCTAGTTGAGAGCTGGCTTCTAGGCATGCTTCCCTGTGAGAGCTGAGGACAGGGCAGAACCCTCCCGCATCCTGCCTGACTGTAGACGTACCTGCTAACCTCCTTATGTTAGTGGGGGATAGGTTGGGAAAAGCATGTGAAGCATTGGGCCTGAACTCCCGTGTATCTGAGTTGAATACAGCGATTTCCAACATCCTTCTTCAATAGGAGTGTAGCTAGGTTCCAACTCCCATGTCCGAGTGGGTAGCAGACATCTGCCTCCCATGCATACACTTCTGAGAGTTGAGCATGGCCTGTAACCCTACATCCTGCCTGCCGCTACCTTTCGCTTCCAAAAGGCCTAGGCTCGCTGCTTGACGCAAGTGTTGGGAGAGGTAACTGGAATCTCCCGGCACACAAGACGAGTGCCTCCAAGCTCAATCAAGCGATTTCCTAGTAATTCCTGGGGTAGACTGGTGCTACATACTAAGTTCCATATGTGAGTAGGTAGCTGAACGCCTTGTCCAAAATCATCTTACTTCTGAGAGTTGAGCTCACCCTCAGTCCCTCACAGTTCCACACTGCCTGCAGAGTGAGTTTCGCACGTCTTCACCAGAGACGTTTGCCAGAGGCTCTGAGACGCAAGTTAACAATGCAGACCTGGAGGGTATCTCCAGGTGCAGTAGAGTGGTAATCTGGGAACCTCCTGTCTCAGAATACTGCTACCTTCACCCTGCCATAAGAATGCAGCTAGTTGACAGCTGGCTTCAAGGCATGCTTCCCTGTGAGAGCTAAGGACAGGGCACAACCCTCCCGCATCCTGCTTGACTGTAGAAGGAGCTGCTAACGTCCTCATGTTAGTGGCAGGGAAAGGTTGTGAGAAAAGCATGTGGAATCGTTGTGCCTGAACCCACGTGTATCTGAGTTGAATACAGCGATTTCCAAAGTCCTTCATCAGAGTGTAGCTAGGTTCCCACTCGCATGTCCGAGTGGGTAGCAGACATCTGCCTCCCATGCATACCCACTTCTGAGAGTTGAGCTTATGGCCTGTAACCCTACCTCCTGCCTGCAGCTACCTTTCGCTTCCAAAAGGCCTAGGCTCGCTGCTTCACCGAAGTGTTGGGAGAGGTAACTGGAATCTCCCGGCACAAGACTAGTGCCTCCAAGCTCAATCCAGCGATTTCCCAGTAATTCCTGGGGTAGACTGGTGCTACATACTAAGTTCCATATGTGAGAAGGTAGCTGAACGCCTTGTCCAAAATCATCTTACTTCTGAGAGTTGAGCTCACCCTCAGTCCCTCACAGTTCCACACTGCCTGCAGAGTGAGTTTCGCACGTCTTCACCAGAGACTTTGCCAGAGGTCTGAGACGCAAGTTAACAATGCAGACCTGGAGGGTATCTCCAGGTGCAGTAGAGTGGTAATCTGGGAACCTCCTGTCTCAGAATACTGCTACCTTCCCCTGCCATAAGAATGCAGCTAGTTGACAGCTGGCTTCAAGGCATGCTTCCCTGTGAGAGCTAAGGACAGGGAACCCTCCCGCATCCTGCTTGACTGTAGAAGGAGCTGCTAACGTCCTCATGTTAGTGGCAGGGAAAGGTTGGGAGAAAGCATGTGGAATCGTTGTGCCTGAACCCACGTGTATCTGAGTTGAATACAGCGATTTCCAAAGTCCTTCTTCATCAGGAGTGTAGCTAGGTCCCACTCGCATGTCCGAGTGGGTAGCAGACATCTGCCTCCCATGCATACACTTCTGAGAGTTGAGCTTATGGCCTGTAACCCTACCTCCTGCCTGCAGCTACCTTTCGCTTCCAAAAGGCCTAGCTGCTCGTGTTGGGAGAGGTAACTGGAATCTCCCGGCACACAAGACTAGTGCCTCCAAGCTCAATCCAGCGATTTCCAGTAATTCCTGGGGTAGACTGGTGCTACATACTAAGTTCCATATGTGAGAAGGTAGCTGAACGCCTTGTCCAAAATCATCTTACTCTGAGAGTTGAGCTCACCCTCAGTCCCTCACAGTTCCACACTGCCTGCAGAGTGAGTTTCCACGTCTTCACCAGAGACGTTTGCCAGAGGCTCTGAGACGCAAGTTAACAATGCAGACCTGGGTATCTCCAGGTGCAGTAGAGTGGTAATCTGGGAACCTCCTGTCTCAGAATACTGCTACCTTCACTGCCATAAGAATGCAGCTAGTTGAGAGCTGGCTTCTAGGCATGCTTCCCTGTGAGAGCTGAGGACAGGGCACAACCCTCCCGCATCCTGCTGACTGTAGACGACTGCTAACTCCTATGTTAGTGGCAGGGAGGTTGTGAAAAGCATGTGGAATCATTGGCCTGAACCCCGTGTATCTGAGTTGAATACAGCGATTTCCAAAGTCCTTCTTCAATAGAGTGTAGCTAGGTTCCACCCATGTCCGAGTGGGTAGCAGACATCTGCCTCCCATGCATACCACTTCTGAGAGTTGAGCTTATGGCCTGTAACCCTACTCCTGCCTGCAGCTACCTTTCGCTTCCAAAAGGCCTAGGCTCGCTGCTTCACGAAGTGTTGGGAGAGGTAACTGGAATCTCCCGGCACACAAGACTAGTGCCTCCAAGCTCAATCCAGCGATTTCCAGTAATTCCTGGGGTAGACTGGTGCTACATACTAAGTTCCATATGTGAGAAGGTAGCTGAACGCCTTGTCCAAAATCATCTTACTCTGAGAGTTGAGCTCACCCTCAGTCCCTCACAGTTCCACACTGCCTGCAGAGTGAGTTTCCACGTCTTCACCAGAGACTTTTGCCAGAGGCCTCTGAGACGCAAGTTAACAATGCAGACCTGGAGGGTATCTCCAGGTGCAGTAGAGTGGTAATCTGGGAACCTCCTGTCTCAGAATACTGCTACCTTCACCTGTAAGAATGCAGCTAGTTGACAGCTGGCTTCTAGGCATGCTTCCCTGTGAGAGCTGAGGACAGGGCAGAACCCTCCCGCATCCTGCTGACTGTAGAGCTGCTAACTCCTATGTTAGTGGCGGGAAGGTTGTGGGAAAAGCATGTGAAGTTGGCCTGAACCCCGTGTATCTGAGTTGAATACAGCGATTTCCAAATCCTTCTTCATAGGAGTGTAGCTAGGTTCCAACCCATGTCCGAGTGGGTAGCAGACATCTGCCTCCCATGCATACACACTTCTGAGAGTTGAGCTTATGGCCTGTAACCCTACATCCTGCCTGCGCTACCTTTCGCTTCCAAAAGGCCTAGGCTCGCTGCTTGACGCAAGTGTTGGGAGAGGTAACTGGAATCTCCCGGCACACAAGACGAGTGCCTCCAAGCTCAATCAGCGATTTCCTAGTAATTCCTGGGGTAGACTGGTGCTACATACTAAGTTCCATACGTGAGAAGGTAGCTGAACGCCTTGTCCAAAACATCTTACTTCTGAGAGTTGAGCTCACCCTCAGTCCCTCACAGTTCCACACTGCCTGCAGAGTGAGTTTCGCACGTCTTCACCAGAGACGTTTGCCAGAGGCTCTGAGACGCAAGTTAACAATGCAGACCTGGAGGGTATCTCCAGGTGCAGTAGAGTGGTAATCTGGGAACCTCCTGTCTCAGAATACTGCTACCTTCACCCTGCCATAAGAATGCAGCTAGTTGACAGCTGGCTTCAAGGCATGCTTCCCTGTGAGAGCTAAGGACAGGGCACAACCCTCCCGCATCCTGCTTGACTGTAGAAGGAGCTGCTAACGTCCTCATGTTAGTGGCAGGGAAAGGTTGTGAGAAAAGCATGTGGAATCGTTGTGCCTGAACCCACGTGTATCTGAGTTGAATACAGCGATTTCCAAAGTCCTTCTTCATCAGAGTGTAGCTAGGTTCCCACTCGCATGTCCGAGTGGGTAGCAGACATCTGCCTCCCATGCATACCCACTTCTGAGAGTTGAGCTTATGGCCTGTAACCCTATCCTGCCTGCAGCTACCTTTCGCTTCCAAAAGGCCTAGGCTCGCTGTTGGGAGAGGTAACTGGAATCTCCCGGCACACAAGACTAGTGCCTCCAAGCTCAATCCAGCGTTTTCCCAGTAATTCCTGGGGTAGACTGGTGCTACATACTAAGTTCCATATGTGAGAAGGTAGCTGAACGCCTTGTCCAAAATCATCTTACTGCTGAGAGTTGAGCTCACCCTCAGTCCCTCACAGTTCCACACTGCCTGCAGAGTGAGTTTCCCACGTCTTCACCAGAGACTTTGCCAGAGGCTCTGAGACGCAAGTTAACAATGCAGACCTGGAGGGTATCTCCAGGTGCAGTAGAGTGGTAATCTGGGAACCTCCTGTCTCAGAATACTGCTACCTTCACACTGTCATAAGAATGCAGCTAGTTGAGAGCTGGCTTCTAGGCATGCTTCCCTGTGAGAGCTGAGGACAGGGCAGAACCCTCCCGCATCCTGCCTGACTGTAGACGTACCTGCTAACCTCCTTATGTTAGTGGCGGGATAGGTTGTGGGAAAAGCATGTGAAGCATTGGGCCTGAACTCCCGTGTATCTGAGTTGAATACAGCGATTTCCAACATCCTTCTTCATAGGAGTGTAGCTAGGTTCCAACTCCCATGTCCGAGTGGGTAGCAGACATCTGCCTCCCATGCATACACACTTCTGAGAGTTGAGCTTATGGCCTGTAACCCCTACATCCTGCCTGCGCTACCTTTCGCTTCCAAAAGGCCTAGGCTCGCTGCTTGACGCAAGTGTTGGGAGAGGTAACTGGAATCTCCCGGCACACAAGACGAGTGCCTCCAAGCTCAATCAAGCGATTTCCTAGTAATTCCTGGGGTAGACTGGTGCTACATACTAAGTTCCATATGTGAGAAGGTAGCTGAACGCCTTGTCCAAAATCATCTTACTTCTGAGAGTTGAGCTCACCCTCAGTCCCTCACAGTTCCACACTGCCTGCAGAGTGATGTTTCGCATGTCTTTCAACCAGAGACGTTTGCCACAGGCTTCTGATACGCAAGTTAACAATACGACCCTGGAGGTATCTACAGGTGCAGTAGAGTGCTAATGTTGGAACTCCTGAATCAGATCTGCTCTACTGCTCCTTCATCCTTCACCCTGCCATAAGAATGCAGCTAGTTTGTACAGCTGGCTTCATCAAGGCAATGCTTCTCCCTGTGAGAGCTCAGGACAGGGCAAACAACCCTCACCCTCCTGCATCCTGCTTGACTGTAGAAGGGAGCGGCTACGTCCTCATGTTAGTGGCAGGGAAAGGTTGTAGTAAAGCTAGTGGAATCGTTGTGCCTGAACCCCACGTGTATGTGAGTTGAATACACGGATTTCCATTCCAAGTCCCTTCTTCATCAGAGTAGCTAGGGTCACACTCGCTGTTACGCGTCGGTAAGCAGACATCTGCCTCCATGCATTACCCACTTCTGAGAGTATGAGCTTAGGGCCTGTACCCAAACCTAACCTCCTTGCCTGCAGCCTACCTTTCGCTTCCAAAAGGCCTAGCGCCTCGGCTCTGCATTCAATCCCGAAGTGTTGGGAAGAGGTAACTGGAATCTAGCGGCACACAGACGAGTGCCTCCAAGCTCATCCACGATTTCCCATAATTCCAGGGGTAGACTGGTGGCTACAATACTAAGTTCCATAGTGATAAGGTAGCTGAACGCCTTGTCCAAATCATCTTACTAACTGCTTAGAGTTTGAACTCACCCTCCGTCCCCTCACAGTTCCACATGCCTCAGAGTGAGTTTTCCCACGTCTTCACCAGATACTTTGCCAGAGGCGTATGAGACGCAAGTTAACAATGCATACCTGGAGGGTATCTCAGGTGGCAGTATGAGTGGTAATCTGGGAACCTCCTTACTCAGAATACTGCTACCCCTTCACACTGTCATAAGAATGCAGCTAGTTGAGAGCTGGCTTCTAGGCATGCTTCCCTGTAGAAGCTGAGGAGCAGGGCAGAACCGCGCCCGCATCCTGCCTGACTGTAGACGGACTGCTACCTCCTTATGTTAGTGGCTGGGATAGGTTGTGGGAAAAGCATGTGTAAGCATTGGGCCTGAACTCCCGTGTATCTGAGTTGATAATACAGCGATTTCCAACATCCTTCTTCAATAGGAGTGTAGCTAGGTTCCAACTCCCATGTCCGAGTGGGTAGCAGACATCTGCCTCCCATGCATACACACTTCTGAGAGTTGAGCTCATGGCCTGTAACCCTACATCCTGCCTGCCGCTACCTTTCGCTTCCAAAAGGCCTAGGCTCGCTGCTTGACGCAAGTGTTGGGAGAGGTAACTGGAATCTCCCGGCACACAAGACGAGTGCCTCCAAGCTCAATCAAGCGATTTCCTAGTAATTCCTGGGGTAGACTGTTGCTACATACTAAGTTCCATACGTGAGTAGGTAGTTGAACGCCTTGTCCAAAAACATCTTACTTCTGAGAGTTGAGCTCACCCTCAGTCCCTCACAGTTCCACACTGCCTGCAGAGTGAGTTTCGCACGTCTTCACCAGAGACGTTTGCCAGAGGCTTCTGAGACGCAAGTTAACAATGCAGACCTGGAGGGTATCTCCAGGTGCAGTAGAGTGGTAATCTGGGAACCTCCTGTCTCAGAATACTGCTACCTTCACCCTGCCATAAGAATGCAGCTAGTTGACAGCTGGCTTCAAGGCATGCTTCCCTGTGAGAGCTAAGGACAGGGCACAACCCTCCCGCATCCTGCTTGACTGTAGAAGGAGCTGCTAACGTCCTCATGTTAGTGGCAGGGAAAGGTTGTGAGAAAAGCATGTGGAATCGTTGTGCCTGAACCCACGTGTATCTGAGTTGAATACAGCGATTTCCAAAGTCCTTCTTCATCAGAGTGTTAGCTAGGTTCCCACTCGCATGTCCGAGTGGGTAGCAGACATCTGCCTCCCATGCATACCCACTTCTGAGAGTTGAGGCTTATGGCCTGTAACCCTACCTCCTGCCTGCAGCTACCTTTCGCTTCCAAAAGGCCTAGGCTCGCTGCTTCACCGAAGTGTTGGGAGAGGTAACTGGAATCTCCCGGCACACAAGACTAGTGCCTCCAAGCTCAATGCCAGCGATTTCCCAGTAATTCCTGGGGTAGACTGGTGCTACATACTAAGTTCCATATGTGAGAAGGTAGCTGAACGCCTTGTCCAAAATCATCTTACTGCTGAGAGTGAGCTCACCCTCAGTCCCTCACAGTTCCACACTGCCTGCAGAGGTGAGTTTCCCACGTCTTCACCAGAGACTTTTGCCAGAGGCCTCTGAGACGCAAGTTAACAATGCAGACCTGGACGGGTATCTCCAGGTGCAGGAGAGTGGTAATCTGGGAACCTCCTTACTCAGAATACTGCTACCTTCACACTGTCATAAGAATGCAGCTAGTTGAGAGCTGGCTTCTAGGCATGCTTCCCTGTGAGAGCTGAGGACAGGGCAGAACCCTCCCGCATCCTGCCTGACTGTAGACGTACCTGCTAACCTCCTTATGTTAGTGGCTGGGATAGGTTGTGGGAAAAAGCATGTGTAAGCATTGGGCCTGAACTCCCGTGTATCTGAGTTGAATACAGCGATTTCCAACATCCTTCTTCAATAGGAGTGTAGCTAGGTTCCAACTCCCATGTCCGAGTGGGTAGCAGACATCTGCCTCCCATGCATACACACTTCTGAGAGTTGAGCTTCATGGCCTGTAACCCTACATCCTGCCTGCCGCTACCTTTCGCTTCCAAAAGGCCTAGGCTCGCTGCTTGACGCAAGTGTTGGGAGAGGTAACTGGAATCTCCCGGCACACAAGGACGAGTGCCTCCAAGCTCAATCAAGCGATTTCCTAGTAATTCCTGGGGTAGACTGGTGCTACATACTAAGTTCCATACGTGAGTAGGTAGTTGAACGCCTTGTCCAAAAACATCTTACTTTCTGAGAGTTGAGCTCACCTCAGTCCCTCACAGTTCCACACTGCCTGCAGAGTGAGTTTCGCACGTCTTCACCAGAGACGATTTGCCAGAGGCTCTGAGACGCAAGTTAACAATGCAGCCCTGGAGGGTATCTCCAGGTGCAGTAGAGTGGTAATCTGGGAACCTCCTGTCTCAGAATACTGCTACCTTCACCCTGCCATAAGAATGCAGCTAGTTGACAGCTGGCTTCAAGGCATGCTTCCCTGTGAGAGCTAAGGACAGGGCACAACCCTCCCGCATCCTGCTTGACTGTAGAAGGAGCTGCTAACGTCCTCATGTTAGTGGCAGGGAAAGGTTGTGAGAAAAGCATGTGGAATCGTTGTGCCTGAACCCACGTGTATCTGAGTTGAATACAGCGATTTCCAAGTCCTTCTTCATCAGAGTGTAGCTAGGTTCCCACTCGCATTGTCCGAGGTGGGTAGCCAGACATCTGCCTCCCATGCATACCCACTTCTGAGAGTTGAGCTTCTGGCCTGTAACCCTACCTCCTGCCTGCAGCTACCTTTCGCTTCCAAAAGGCCTAGGCTCGCTGCTTCACCGAAGTGTTGGGAGAGGTAACTGGAATCTGCCGGCACACAAGACTAGTGCCTCCAAGCTCAATGCAGCGATTTCCCAGTAATTCCTGGGGTAGACTGGTGCTACATACTAAGTTCCATATGTGAGAGGGTAACTGAACGCCTTGTCCAAAATCATCTTACTGCTGAGAGTTGAGCTCACCCTCAGTCCCTCACAGTTCCACACTGCCTGCAGAGTGAGTTTCCCACGTCTTCACCAGAGACTTTTGCCAGAGGCCTCTGAGACGCAAGTTAACAATGCAGACCTGGAGGGTATCTCCAGGTGCAGTAGAGTGGTGATCTGGGAACCTCCTTACTCAGAATACTGCTACCTTCACACTGTCATAAGAATGCAGCTAGTTGAGAGCTGGCTTCTAGGCATGCTTCCCTGTGAGAGCTGAGGACAGGGCAGAACCCTCCCGCATCCTGCCTGACTGTAGACGTACCTGCTAACCTCCTTATGTTAGTGGCTGGGATAGGTTGTGGGAAAAGCATGTGTAAGCATTGGGCCTGAACTCCCGTGTATCTGAGTTGAATACAGCGATTTCCAACATCCTTCTTCAATAGGAGTGTAGCTAGGTTCCAACTCCCATGTCCGAGTGGGTAGCAGACATCTGCCTCCCATGCATACACACTTCTGAGAGTTGAGCTTATGGCCTGTAACCCTACATCCTGCCTGCCGCTACCTTTCGCTTCCAAAAGGCCTAGGCTCGCTGCTTGACGCAAGTGTTGGGAGAGGTAACTGGAATCTCCCGGCACACAAGACGAGTGCCTCCAAGCTCAATCAAGCGATTTCCTAGTAATTCCTGGGGTAGACTGGTGCTACATACTAAGTTCCATACGTGAGTAGGTAGTTGAACGCCTTGTCCAAAAACATCTTACTTCTGAGAGTTGAGCTCACCCTCAGTCCCTCACAGTTCCACACTGCCTGCAGAGTGAGTTTCGCACGTCTTCACCAGAGACGTTTGCCAGAGGCTTCTGAGACGCAAGTTAACAATGCAGCCCTGGAGGGTATCTCCAGGTGCAGTAGAGTGGTAATCTGGGAACCTCCTGTCTCAGAATACTGCTACCTTCACCCTGCCATAAGAATGCAGCTAGTTGACAGCTGGCTTCAAGGCATGCTTCCCTGTGAGAGCTAAGGACAGGGCACAACCCTCCCGCATCCTGCTTGACTGTAGAAGGAGCTGCTAACGTCCTCATGTTAGTGGCAGGGAAAGGTTGTGAGAAAAGCATGTGGAATCGTTGTGCCTGAACCCACGTGTATCTGAGTTGAATACAGCGATTTCCAAAGTCCTTCTTCATCAGAGTGTAGCTAGGTTCCCACTCGCATGTACGAGTGGGTAGCAGACATCTGCCTCCCATGCATACCCACTTCTGAGAGTTGAGCTTCTGGCCTGTAACCCTACCTCCTGCCTGCAGCTACCTTTCGCTTCCAAAAGGCCTAGGCTCGCTGCTTCACCGAAGTGTTGGGAGAGGTAACTGGAATCTCCCGGCACACAAGACTAGTGCCTCCAAGCTCAATGCAGCGATTTCCCAGTAATTCCTGGGGTAGACTGGTGTGCTACACTACTAAGTTCCATACTGTGAGAGGGTAACTGAACGCCTTGTCCAAAATCATCTTACTGCTGAGAGTTGAGCTCACCCTCAGTCCCTCACAGTTCCACACTGCCTGCAGAGTGAGTTTCCCACGTCTTCACCAGAGACTTTTGCCAGAGGCCTCTGAGACGCAAGTTAACCAATGCCAGCCCTGGAGGGTATCTCCAGGTGCAGTAGAGTGGTGATCTGGGAAACCTCCTTACTCAGAATACTGCTACCTTCACACTGTCATAAGAATGCAGCTAGTTGAGAGCTGGCTTCTAGGCATGCTTCCCGTGAGAGCTGAGGACAGGGCAGAACCCTCCCGCATCCTGCCTGACTGAGACGTACCATGCTAACCTCCTTATGTTAGTGGCTGGGATAGGTTGTGGGAAAAGCATGTGTAAGCATTGGGCCCTGAACTCCGTGTATCTGAGTTGAATACAGCGATTTCCAACATCCTTCTTTCAATAGGAGTGTAGCTAGGTTCAACTCCCCATGTCCGAGTGGGGTAGCAGACATCTGCCTCCCATGCATACACACTTCTGAGAGTTGAGCTTAGGCCGGTAACCCCTACATTCCTGCTCTGCCGCTACCTATTTCGCTTCCAAAGGCCTAGGCTCGCTGCTTGACGCACTGTGTTGGGAGAGGTAACCTGGACTCTCCGGCACACAAGACGAGTGCCTCCCAAGCTCAATAAGCGATTTCTCTACTAATTCCTGGGGTAGACTGGTGCTACATTACTAAGTTCCATACGTGAGTAGGTAGTTGAACGCCTTGTCCAAAACATCTTACTTCTGAGAGTTGAGCTCACCCCTCAGTCCCTCACAGTCCACACTGCCTGCAGAGTGAGTTTCGCCACGTCTTCACCAGAGACGTTTTGCCAGAGGCTTCTGAGACGCAAGTTAACAATGCAGACCTGGAGGGGTATCTCCCAGGTGCAGTAGTGAGTGGTAATCTGGGAACCCCCCCTTCTGTCATCAGAACTACTGCTACCTTCACCCCCTGCCATAGAATGCAGGAGCTACCGTTGGCCAGCTGGCTTCACAGGCATGCTTCCCCTTGTTGACGAGCTAAGGACAGAGGCATCAACCCTCCCGCCATCTCCTGCTTTGCCTGTAGAAGGAGGCTCGCTTACACCCGTCCTCATGTTAGTGGCAGGGAAAGGTTGTGAGAAAAGCATGTGGAATCGTTGTTGCCTGAACCCACCGTGTACTGCTGAGTGAATACAAGGCGATTTCCCCAAAGTCCCTTTACTCATACAGAGTGTTATGCTAGGTCTCCCCACTCGCATGTTCCCGATCGTGGGTAGCATGACATCTGCCTCCACATGCATACACCACTTCTGAGGTTTGAGCTTATAGGCCTGTTAATTCCTAACCTCTCTGACTGACAGTCTACCTTTTCAGCTTCCGAACCCCCCCAGGGCCTTAGGCTCGGCTGGCTTCACCGAAGTGTGTGTTGGAGGATGTAACTGGAATCTCCCGGCACACAATGACTAGTGCCTCCAAGCTCAATCCAGCGATTTCCAGTAATTCCTGGGGTAGACTGGTGCTACATACTAAGTTCCATATGTGAGAAGGTAGCTGAACGCCTTGTCCAAAATCATCTTACTGCTGAGAGTTGAGCTCACCCTCAGTCCCTCACAGTTCCACACTGCCTGCAGAGTGAGTTTCCCACGTCTTCACCAGAGACTTTTGCCAGAGGCTCTGAGACGCAAGTTAACAATGCAGACCTGGAGGGTATCTCCAGGTGCAGTAGAGTGGTAATCTGGGAACCTCCTGTCTCAGAATACTGCTACCTTCACCCTGCCATAAGAATGCAGCTAGTTGAGAGCTGGCTTCTAGGCATGCTTCCCTGTGAGAGCTAAGGACAGGGCAGAACCCTCCCGCATCCTGCTTGACTGTAGAAGTAGCTGCTAACGTCCTCATGTTAGTGGCGGGAAAGGTTGTGAGAAAAGCATGTGGAATCGTTGTGCCTGAACCCACGTGTATCTGAGTTGAATACAGCGATTTCCAAATCCTTCTTCATCAGAGTGTAGCTAGGTCGGTTCCAACTCCATGTCCGAGTGGGTAGCAGACATCTGCCTCCCATGCATACACTTCTGAGAGTTGAGCTTATGGCCTGTAACCCTACCTCCTGCCTGCGCTACCTTTCGCTTCCAAAAGGCCTAGGCTCGCAAGTGTTGGGAGAGGTAACTGGAATCTCCCGGCACACAAGACGAGTGCCTCCAAGCTCAATCAGCGATTTCCTAGTAATTCCTGGGGTAGACTGGTGCTACATACTAAGTTCCATATGTGAGAAGGTAGCTGAACGCCTTGTCCAAAATCATCTTACCTGAGAGTTGAGCTCACCCTCAGTCCCTCACAGTTCCACACTGCCTGCAGAGTGAGTTTCGCACGTCTTCACCAGAGACTTTGCCAGAGGCTCTGAGACGCAAGTTAACAATGCAGACCTGGAGGGTATCTCCAGGTGCAGTAGAGTGGTAATCTGGGAACCTCCTGTCTCAGAATACTGCTACCTTCACCCTGCCATAAGAAATGCAGCTAGTTGCAGCTGGCTTCAAGGCATGCGTCCCTGGTGAGAGCTAAGGACAGGGCAACAACCCTCCCGCATCCTGCTTGACTGTAGAAGGAGCTGCTAACGTCCTCATGTTAGTGGCAGGGAAAGGTTGTGAGAAAAGCATGTGGAATCGTGTGCCTGAACCCACGTGTATCTGAGTTGAATACAGCGATTTCCAAAGTCCTTCTTCATCAGAGTGTAGCTAGGTTCCCACTCGCATGTCCGAGTGGGTAGCAGACATCTGCCTCCCATGCATACCACTTCTGAGAGTTGAGCTTATGGCCTGTAACCCTACCTCCTGCCTGCAGCTACCTTTCGCTTCCAAAAGGCCTAGGCTCGCTGCTTCACCGAAGTGTTGGGAGAGGTAACTGGAATCTCCCGGCACACAAGATAGTGCCTCCAAGCTCAATCCAGCGATTTCCAGTAATTCCTGGGGTAGACTGGTGCTAAATACTAAGTTCCATATGTGAGAAGGTAGCTGAACGCTTGTCCAAAATCATCTACTGCTGAGAGTTGAGCTCACCTCAGTCCCTCACAGTTCCCACACTGCCTGCAGAGTGAGTTTCCCACGTCTTCACCAGAGACTTTGCCAGAAGGCCTGAGACGCAAGTTAACAATGCAGACCTGGACGGTATCTCCAGGTGAGAGAGTGGTAATCTGGGAACCTCCTGTCTCAGAATACTGCTACCTTCACACTGTCATAGAATGCAGCTAGTTGAGAGCTGGCTTCTAGGCATGCTTCCCTGTGAGAGCTGAGGACAGGGCACCCTCCCGCATCCTGCCTGACTGTAGACGTACTGCTAACCTCCTTATGTTAGTGGCTGGGATAGGTTGTGGAAAAGCATGTGTAAGCATTGGGCCTGAACTCCCGTGTATCTGAGTTGAATACAGCGATTTCCAAATCCTTCTTCTCATAGGAGTGTAGCTAGGTTCCAACTCCATGTCCGAGTGGGTAGCAGACATCTGCCTCCCATGCATACACACTTCTGAGAGTTGAGCTTATGGCCTGTAACCCCATCCTGCCTGCCTACCTTTCGCTTCCAAAAGGCCTAGGCTCGCTGCTTGACGCAAGTGTTGGGAGAGTAACTGGAATCTCCCGGCACACAAGACGTGCCTCCAAGCTCAATCAAGCGATTTCCTAGTAATTCCTGGGGTAGACTGGTGCTACATACTAAGTTCCATACGTGAGTAGGTAGTTGAACGCCTTGTCCAAAACATCTTACTTCTGAGAGTTGAGCTCACCCTCAGTCCCTCACAGTTCCACACTGCCTGCAGAGTGAGTTTCGCACGTCTTCACCAGAGACGTTTGCCAGAGGCTTCTGAGACGCAAGTTAACAATGCAGACCTGGAGGGTATCTCCAGGTGCAGTAGAGTGGTAATCTGGGAACCTCCTGTCTCAGAATACTGCTACCTTCACCTGCCATAAGAATGCAGCTAGTTGACAGCTGGCTTCAAGGCATGCTTCCCTGTGAGAGCTAAGGACAGGGCACAACCCTCCCGCATCCTGCTTGACTGTAGAAGGAGCTGCTAACGTCCTGTTAGTGGCAGGGAAAGGTTGTGAGAAAAGCATGTGGAATCGTTGTGCCTGAACCCACGTGTATCTGAGTTGAATACAGCGATTTCCAAAGTCCTTCTTCATCAGAGTGTAGCTAGGTTCCCACTCGCATGTCCGAGTGGGTAGCAGACATCTGCCTCCCATGCATACACTTCTGAGAGTTGAGCTTATGGCCTGTAACCCTACCTCCTGCCTGCAGCTACCTTTCGCTTCCAAAAGGCCTAGGCTCGCTGCTTCACCGAAGTGTTGGGAGAGGTAACTGGAATCTCCCGGCACACAAGACTAGTGCCTCCAAGCTCAATCAAGCGATTTCCCAGTAATTCCTGGGGTAGACTGGTGCTACATACTAAGTTCCATATGTGAGAAGGTAGCTGAACGCCTTGTCCAAAATCTTACTTCTGAGAGTTGAGCTCACCCTCAGTCCCTCACAGTTCCACACTGCCTGCAGAGTGAGTT
>NW_023330130.1:0-5000 GCF_011100685.1 Canis lupus familiaris
GCTTTTTCATTAGTTCCGGCAACTCCTACTGTATGTAGTTGGACAATCTCAGGGTGACCAGACACCGGGATTCGTCCAGAGTCCTTTCCGCGAATCTTCTGAAAAGTGGACCGCATTGTTGCAAGACCTTCCTAACAACACCTGCACGTGACAGGGAGGTCACCCACGGATGGACGTGCCTAAAGACCCAATGAGAATTCATTATAATGCAGTCGAGAGGAAAATCCGACCAGTTTCTGTCACACACACATACACACACACACACAACACACATGCACGTACGCAGAGCATTTAAAACAGTTCGAATGTGGAGTGACGGCACTCTACCAGGACACGTTACAAGTTTAGGAATTTCATTTCCTGTTCGGAACACCGGCAGCATTCACCCACACAATGTAATCTAAGAGGGCTTATGGTTCTTTGTCTGACAGTGCTTCTCATGTGCCTTCCCATAGCAGGTAAACGACCTATAGTAGTCAAGAGACTCTATTTAGGGTTTGGCATTCTGGGATCCGCTGAGAATCCACGAACGGATGAAGGGACCAGTAGACAGACAGACAGACAGGCAGCCAACCAGCCAACCAAAAACATCTCAGAAGTTTTCAAGGCACATGCCTACAAAGGATCACGGATCATAACAAAACGGAAATCTTCAGTGTCTCTTTCGCCGAGGTGGCCCCTAGGAGATTCTACAGGTGCTTTTAGAGTTGTCCCCAAAATGAAGCTCCTTTACCGTGGAGAAGTTTTCACTCTTACGTAGTAGGGGAAGACCGGATACAAACGAACCCAAAAAATAAAATAAATAAGTAAATACCAAAAAAAGTGAAACAAGAACAACCAAAAAAAAAAAAAAAAAAAAAAAAAAAGGGAATCTAAAAACCTTGCTGTTCTGGGCAGGTAAAGGGAGAGACACACACACACACACACACACACACACACCCCCCAAAAAACAAACAAAAAACCCCCAACCAAACCACACCAAACCAAGCCAACCAACCAAACAAAAAAGCACCTTGTCTTTGTCTTTTCTTCTCTGTTCACACTCTTATCAAGAGTAGACTACCAATGCAAGAGAATCTCGCCATTTTAGCAGAGAGAAGAGCCAAATCTCAGTTGTACACCAGTGTAGTAGTAAAACCCACTTCTCCCAATCTCAGTCCGTCCTGACCACGCCTGCAATCCCTTTTCAAAGAGTCTGCTTCTGGGACGCCTTGGGTGGCTCAGCGGTGGAAGGTCTGCCTTTGGCTCAGGGCCTGATCCCAAGGGTCCTGGGATCCAGACCCACATCGGGCTCCCCACGTGGAGCCTACTTCTTCCCCTGCCTGTGTCTCTGCCTCTCTCTCTCTCTCTCTCTCTGTGTGTGTGTCTCTCTGTCTGTCTCTCTCTTTCTCTGTCTCTGCCTCACTGTGTCTCTGTGTCTGTCTCTCTGTCTCTGTCTCTCTTTATCTCTCTGCCCCTTTTCTCTGTCTCTTTGTCTCTCTCTCTCCCCTTCTCTCTGTCTCTCTCTCTTTCTCTGTCTCTGCCTCTCTCTGTGTCTGTCTCTCTGTGTCTCTCTGCCTCTCTTTTCTCTGTCTCTCTCTCTTTGTCTCTCTCTCCCCTTCTCTCTGTCTCTGTCTCTGCCTCTGTTTATCTCTCTGCCTCTCTTTTCTCTGTGTCTCTCTCCCCTTCTGTCTCTCTTTATCTCTCTGTCTCTCTCTTTGTCTCTCTCTCTCTCTCCCTGTCTCTCTCCTTCTCTGTGTCTCTCTCTTTCTCTATCTCTGTCTCTCTTTGTCTCTGTCTTGCTTTCTCTGTCTCTCTCTATCTCTCTGTGTCTCTGTCTCTGTGCCTCTGTCTCTCTTTGTCTCTCTCTTTCTCTGTCTTTCTCTCTGTCTCTCTCTGTCTCTGTTACTCTCTCTCCTTCTCTCTGTCTCTCTCTCTGTCTCTGTCTCTCTCCCATGAATACATAAATAAAATCCAAAAAAATAAAAAACAGAAAACAAAAAACAAATCTCAAAAATCTCCTTCATAAATCCCTTCTATAATTTCTTTTTCCATTCCGTCAGTCTTAAGTGTTCTTTCTCTAAATAGCCAGGCTTTGGGACGCCCCTGTGCCTCAGCGTTTGAGCGTCTGGCTTCAGCTCAGGGCGTGATCCCAGACTCCTGGGACCGAGTCCCATATCAGGGTCCTCGCATAGAGCCTGCTTCCCTTGTCTCTGCCTGTCCCTGTGTCTCTCGTGAATAAGTAAATAAAATCTTAAAAAAAAAAAAAAAAAAAAGCCAGAGTCATTTCAGGACAGATTCATTTTCTTTTTTATTTTATTTTATTTTATTTTATTTTATTTATGATAGTCACAGAGAGAGAGAGAGAGAGAGAGAGAGGCAGAGACACAGGCAGAGGGAGAAGCAGGCTCCATGCACCGGGAGCCTGATGTGGGATTCGATCCCAGGTCTCCAGGATCGTGCCCTGGGCCAAAGGCAGGCGCCAAACCACTGCGCCACCCAGGGATCCCCGATTCATTTTCTTTAACCACCACCACCACCACCCGTATTTTCATGCCTTGTATCTATTCTACATGTCTCCTACTATCTCACACACAGAGGTTGTTTTCCTTATCGTTAACCAGTAGTCTCGATTCCATGTGGCAGATTTTTTAAAATTGTACTTATTTTACACTTTTTGAGAGAGGAGAGAGAGAGAGAGAGAGAGAGAGAGAGAGAGAACTTTGTGAAGGGGGAAGAGAGGGAGGGAGGGAGACAGAGACAGAGACATAGGCAGAAGCAGGCTCCCCACAAGGAGCCAGATGTGGAAAGGGGTCCGGACTCGGATACCTCCCCCCCCGCCGCCCCAGAATTGGGCCCTGACCCAAAGGCCGATGCTCAACCCCTCAACCGCTGAGCCACCCAGGCGGCAGACTGTTAACTCCTAGAAACCTCAGTCTCTGGTGAAAAGTCAGTAGGAACCACGGGCACATTGTCTATCGTACCAGAAATCCTTAGATTGTCAAATGTATGAATACATGTGATAGTTTTTAGAAACACGTGTGTGTGTGTGTGTGTGTGTGTGTGTGTGTTTGTGTATGTATTGTTGGGCTGGCTGAGAGACAGGGGCACCCAAAATGGCGGACATCTCAAACTGGGTCAAAATGGCTGATCTTCCCGTCAAAGCATCCCTGACCACCACATCATCTCCAGTGAGTCAAAGCCTAGATGGGAAACCGAAACTTTCCATCCAGGAACCGCCCCCGCCCCCTCCCCATCGTCTGATACTATCCCCCCCCTACTCCCAGCCAATCACCTAAGGACACGGTGTTCCCTTGTCTAATTTGGCTAGGGACCCACCCGGATCCAGAGTCGGAACCAAGAAGGCTTCAAAACCCCCACAGTCCCCAACCCCGCGCGACTTCCCTGACTCTGGCCACCTCTCCGAGTCATGGAACCTCGCCCAGGAGCGCTCCCCATTAAAGCACTCTCCTACCTACTGCCTGGCTCTGCTGGTTTTTTATTTCTCCGCTGTTCATTTTGTAAAAACCTAACATGTAGGACACAATTTTTTTTTTAAGATTTAAGAGAGGGGGGGGGGGGGGGCAAAGACACAGAGGGAGAAGCAGGCTCCAGTGCAGGGAGCCTGACGTGGGACTCGATCCCGGGACTCCAGGATCACGCCCTGGGCTGAAGGCGGCACTAAAACGCTGAGCCACACGGGCTGCCCTGTATGATACAATTGTGAAGGAAGCACGAAACAGGGGATCCCTGGGTGGCTCAGCGGTCCTGCAGGGTGCCCGCTTCTCCCTCTGCCCGTGTGTGTGTGTGTGTGTGTGTGTGTGTGTGTGTGTGATGAATTGTGAATTAAAATTAAAAAAAAAAAAAGAGGAAGGAAAAGAGAAACGAACAAACCAACCTGAAACACGTTTACTGACA
Organism: Canis lupus familiaris; assembly: GCF_011100685.1. NCBI lineage: Eukaryota > Metazoa > Chordata > Mammalia > Carnivora > Canidae > Canis > Canis lupus. The sequence continues at coordinate 3,898 of NW_023330130.1, forward strand.
CACCCAGGTATCTGCAGGTTTCCTGAATCAGACAAAAGAGAAACACAAAAACTGAGGTGGGGGGAGGGGGGGGGGGAAGGAAGAAAAGGGCAAGGGGTGGGGGAGGAAAACACAACACCACAAAACAAAAAAAACCACCTTGGGTGTCTTACTGACTCACACTTTAGTATTTTACCTTTCTGTTGGAAAGACAGACGCCAGGTATCCGATGAACTGAACCCAATTTATCAATTAAGCTAGTTACACCTTCAAAGTTCCAGGTCACCAAAGATTTGGGAAGCTATTGTAAAAGTTTAACCTATAGACTTTTATTTATTTATTTATTTATTTATTTATTTATTTATTTATGATAGTCGGGGGGGGGGGGGGAGAGAGAGAGAGAGAGAGAGAGAGAGAGAGAGAGAGAGAGAGAGAGAGAAAGAGAGGCAGAGACATAGGCAGAGAGAGAAGCAGGCTCCATGCACCGGGAGCCCGACGTGGGACTCGATCCCGGGTCTCCAGGATCGCGCCCTGGGCCAAGGGCAGGCGCCAAAACCGCTGCGCCACGCAGGGATTCCCCCCTTTTTTCTTTTTTTTTTTTTTTTTCTTTTTCTTTTTTTTAACCTGCTTGCTCGTCACAAGGAAAAGTACACGAGACGGACAAAATCGATCATTTGAAGTAGTTTCCGTGGACAAATCCTCAGAGGCACAACTCCACTAATCCGTTGAGTTCACAGCAAAGTTGAGTACGCCCGTCCCTCGGGGCCTGGACCCTCCGGCATGGGCATGGCATCCGGGTGGGTCCCGGTGGAACAAGGGGATAAGTAGTTCTCCTTTTCTTTTCTGTGCCTGTGGGTCTAAGAAGACACCACACGTGTCTTGTTTCTTTGTAATGAGGTGGCGGAAGGGTCTATCTCGATCACCACCATTCCAGGCCCACAAACTGTGACGGGAGCACAGCACATCCCACCGCCCACCCCAACGGCGGCGGAGGCGGGGGCGCGTGGGGACAAAACCGGTTATCCGTATGAAGTGTGACGGTGATAGGTAGCTCCCAGGACACGTCTTTTTACAGGAAACCCACAGGGACCCGCGGATACGCAGAGATGACTGAGGCTGATGTG